>NW_028291203.1:0-212854 GCF_041222555.1 Hakea prostrata | reverse complement strand
AGGAAGGTGTTCTTAACATCAAGTTGAAGATTCCATCCCTGATTTACTGCACATGATAGCACAACTAGTATTGTATTCATCTTGGCTACTAGTGCAAAAGTCTCCTAGTATTCAATGTCATAAATCTAAGTGAACCCCTTGGCCACCAATCTAGTTTTGTATCTGTTCACAATACCATGAGCATTGTGCTTAACTACCAACACCCACTTGCAACCAACTATCCTCTTTTCTATAAGTAAAACAACCAGATCCCGCATTTTTTTCTTCAGGGCTTTCTTTTCGTCATCTATTGCTTCTTTCCAGTGAGATTAAGCTAGTGATTTTTGCTGGGTATTAGGTATACAAACAAAGGGCAAAGAGAAAAGGAAATATTGGAAAGTACATGATAATGAATTATATGTAAAAGCATTAGAGATGGGTGCTGATTGCAAGATTGCATGCTTTCGGTTGCTTCTTGTAGTGCAGTTGGTAAGTCTATTGAAGGGTTGGAAATAGGAACAAAAATACTCTCCAGGATAATTGTCTACAAGACTAGGAACTGGTGCTAATGTGCTACTGATTGGCTAGGCATATTAATGGAAGGCACACTACTCTTCTTTTATTATGGTATATCTCTAATGGAGCTTACAAAGTGGGTTACTCCCATTGCATACCACTTCCCTGAACCATCTGCATTGTTTCTATGTCATCACTCCATCTTCCAAATGGGCATCATTAGCAGGAATTTCCAATGGATTGAATGGAAATCAAAACCTCTTCACTAGATGCACTCTCACCATGAAGAGATGTAGGGAAAAAAATATGGAACATTCTCCTGAAATACTACATTTATGGTGACCAACATTTTTCTGGAGGGAGGATGATAACACTATACCCTTTCTGGGTGGCAAAGTAACCCACAAAAATGTACTGCAACCCTTGAGGTCAAGTTTACCATGGGTACAATGATTTCTGGCAGCGGCAACACACCTCAAAATTTTAAGAGGAATGTGAAGGATCTGTAACCCAACAGAAGATCAAGGGGGGCAGCGTTGCTGCAACACTTGGTATGGCATCCTATTAGTAAGGTAAGCCTACTAAACTGCCACAAGTATCATAGAAAAAATGCATAGAAAACATTAAAAGATCATGGCCTGGTGGAGATGTTCGAGTTCATTAGTGAAGAGAGGTGTTGGGGCATTAGAGTCATCCACAGTGACCTGATGGGTTTTCATCTATGAAGTCCCTCCCCTTGTAGATCTACATGGGAAGTAGGTGCTGACTATGGAGTTTCCAACATTTCTCTCGTGTCAAACATTCACACGGCCACAGTAATCACACTTGACAAGACAAGTACGAGTAGAGCTATTGGGTTCAACACCACGTGTCTGAGAGGTAGGAGTGGATAGGCTATGGGAAGAACTACAAGAGCCAACAACTAGAGTTGTCCTTTCAAGTGCAATACTATGGACCATGGCATCCCGTCAACTTTCTTCTGCATCAACTATAGCGTAGGTTTGTTCAAGAGGAGGGAAGGGCTCAAGGGAGAGAACTTGGGACCGGATTTGATCATACTTCATTGATACCTGCCAAAATGTCATAGACACAGAGCTTATCTTCCTACTTCTGATGGGAAGAACTACAAGAGCCAACAACTAGAGTTGTCCTTTCAAGTGCAATACAATGGTCGAAGGCATCTCGTCAACTTTCTTCTGCATCAACTATAGCGTAGGTTTGTTCAAGAGGAGGGAAAGGCTCAAGGGAGAGAACTTGGGACCGGATCTGATCATACTTCATTGATACCTGCCAAAAAGTCATAGACACCATAGTTGTTAAGGCGCCTAATCGCCTAGGCGTCGCCTAATCGTCGCCTAGGCGTCTCGACACCTTCAGAGCGCCTCAAATTGGCGTCGCCTTATTTTCGCCTTGGGGTAGCTTTTTTTTTTTTTTTTAAATCACATGAAAGATGCCAAATCGAAGGCATATATTGAATTACTTATTAGATTCCAATTGTAAAGTATCCATTGTTTGAACCTATATGCATATTTATAATGACGCTACATGTGATCAAATGTTAAAATAAAAAACAAACAAAATTGAAAGAGAACAAGTTCTTGACTCGAGTCTTACACTCTCACTCTAATCCCTAATCTCTTTCTCTCTTCCTCTCTTCTTCTCTTCCATTCCTGCGACGACACTTTGGCAAGCAGCGGCCAACGATAGTCGACTTCTTGTCTTCCTTTCTTCCCGTGACTTTTTGTTTAGGACTTACCATGTGTGGTTTATAGTATGTTGGATGACTTGAGGTAGGCTAATATTAGTTTTTTTTATTATATAAGATATGATAGATTTATAAGGAATTAGAGTGAATGGGATGTACACTAAAATTTAACTTAAAATGCCTCAACCGCCTCAAAAGCGCCTTGGAAAGTGCCTCGTTGACTCATCGCATCAACTAGCCTAAACCGCCTTGTATCGCCTCATCGCTGTGACAACTATGATAGACACAGAGCTTATCTTCCTACTTCTGATGAGCAGCAACATCTGTCTCACAAGTAGGGTAAATTTTCCATTGAAATCCAAGGTCTGATTATACCCATGTAGAGTATTGTGATACTGAGAGAAAGATCCTTCTGCTATAACTGATTGATTTCATTCCAAATCTCAAAACATTGTGCATTGTTACCAACCTTGGCGTATGTATCCTTGGAAACCTTCCATAAAATTGCAGCATTTGCAAGAATATAAGTTTCTAAAATAGCAAGTTCAATGGAGTTGAGAAGAAATCCCATCACAAAACATTCATCAGTTTCCTACTTGTCTTGAGGTGGACCAGACATTGTAGACTTAACCGTTATTCCAAAAAGATGAACGGTAAGACTGAACACCCACCACAAAAGCAACAAAACGAGACTGTCTCAAATAATTTGTTTGGTTGAGTATAACAGAGTTAATCTGGAAATTAGGGAAAATCATGCTCACGGATAACTGGAGCCTCCTCCACTTCAAATGAACCAGTAGATGCAGTAGACATATTGCTGATTCGAAAAACTTTGATAAATAATTGAACTCACAAATCCTCCTTCATGGAAGGATTTACACCATTGATAGGTAAAAAGGACCCTTGGTGGGATAAAAAGTCCCATCACCAAGGGATCTTAGATCGAAGAGGGCAGCCAGTGACCTAAAAGGGTCAGCAAAAAGGAGGTGGAAGAGGGGAGGGCTTGCTAGAGGGAGGCGAAGCCTCACAGTAGGGAGGCAGAGTCCTAGGAGGATTTGCAGTAGCAAATGAGTGGGAGGTGGAGCCTCATAGTAGTGTTCTAAGATGGAGGCAAAAGTGGTTGAGGGGATCTAGAGGAGATTTGGCAGCGATAGGAAATGATGGTGGTTTGTGGTGTTGCTACTGAAAAGGAAAGGGAATGATTAGGTTTAGGGCAGTATTTTTTCAGGTATACGTCATATCAAATCCTGAAAACCTTCAACTTTGATACCATCTTGAATGCTTTGAGAACTTCTGACTTGTATCAAGAAGACACAATCAATCTTTATTTATTATTAATCAAGGAGTTCAAAAAGAATAAAAACTCCCGATGTCAGATATTACGTTGTAATCTCCTACGAACAATTCTACCGTTTATATATAGAATTACAGCATTGTGTTTATGCATGAGAGTTGTTATATATGTTTTTTGTTATATTGTTTTTCGTTCGGAAAATGTATTTCCATGTGTAATTTTACCATTTCTATGCATTTTTGTATTGTTTAATATGTATCTTCAATACAATATAGACATGTAACGTCTCTCAAGAATCACCAAGCCAATATGATGCTTCATACCGATACTTTAAACCTCGGGTACTACACATTGTAGTTTTGCGTGCTGCAGAGGTAAGGTGAAAATATCCATAAAAGTAAACAACTAACAACCGTACTGAGAAGTTAATAGATAGAGGTCCATTGAGGGGGCTTATACTGCTATAAAGATGGTGAAGCTGAAAGTTCTTACTTTGATGGACAGGCAGAACCACACCTACTCCGTAATTGCTTAAATTCTCTAGATGAATGTTTTGACTGGTACGTCCTTCATAGTCAATCAATTTCTATAGGTGTCTGGTGTCTGTACAGGCTTGGAACCAAGAATTCCCGTCTCCTCAAGGAGATCTAGGACATACTTCCTATTGGAAATGAAGATATTCATCTCTACATTAGGCTACCTCAGTCCAAGGAATTATTGTAGTGGCTGATGTAGCTTTTATAGGATTAAGGGCGAATACCTAACATCTGTACAAGAACCAATTAAAAATCGACTTGGCTGAAAATTGAGCATCTCATTGGGGTTTTAGGATGATAGTTCTGGATGAGGATGATAGGCTGTATGTGGGATGGGGTAAAGAAATCCTGATTCAAGTTGAAACAATTCTGATATTCATACAGAGTTTTAGGTTTTTGTGTGTAGGGATAAGACAGCTGCCATCGATTGGTTGATTTCTTTGAAACTTGAATCAGAAAGTAGGGTGGCGTATATGGTGACGACGTCTACAGTTCAAAGGGGATACAATGCATGGACTGATGTGGATATAGTTTCTTGATTTTGGGTTCTTGAAAACTCAATCTCAATGAGGGATCTTGTTATGGTTTTCTGATCGATGAAGGGGCTCTACGGAAGGACAGTGAAGTGGATTTATGGGCTTTATCCTAGGGCAAACTAATAGCTGGTTTTTTGGAAAGGGATTGATGGCTGGACACAACTTCTTCTAACCTAAGTTAAAATCAATGAACCTGTTCAACTCTAAAAGAGAAAATAAACTTCACTCTAAAACAATAAAATAAAAGTAATAGAACTGGATTAGTGTCCCACCTTGGTAGTCATGTTATAGGCCAGCGGGGAAGCCTCATTAGCAAGTAAAATGATGGAGCAATGTTATGTAGATCTAGCACCCTGGGGTGGGGGTATTCCTTTTTCCAGGAATTGGCCTTAGGATAGATCATATAGGTATCAGACCTTCATTGAATATGGGTTTCTTTTTTAGTCAACCAATTTAAGAGACTAAAACATGGGTTTAGAAGTATGACAATCCCACAGCTAGGTGTCCCCCCCCCCCCCCCCTCGTTAAAATGATGCATGATGTCTAATTAGTCCTTATTAGAGTTGACACATGTATTCTTATTAATCCTTATGAAGGCATGTTACTCCTTTAGTTCTCGGTAGAGTTGATGCATGTTAACTCAAACCATATTTCCCTCTTTTGTATTTCATTTTCCTTAGACACTTGTCATTCTCCAGCCTAAACTAACCATTAGGATCTATTCATTGGAAATCCATCTCACAGCCTATACAAATCATCACCTTGGTCTAATCAAGAGTACACATTAAACTTGCACGCGTGAGCCCCAAACTAGAACCCTTCCCAGAAGGCCAGAATGACACATCACTCAAAGAAACATATCAAATAAGCATTAGTATACCACTCCTAGGTTTATTCAAACTCACCAGACTAAAGGTATCTCGATCCCTTTGAGAGATCACCTTCTTGTCCATAAAATGTTCACTATTGTAACACATACAGTTGGTGCCAACAAACACTTTTAGGGTGCAGTTGAATCAAACCTTTCCTTTCGCCCCAGACCATCACTACACTTAGGATTGATTCATTTCCCGGTAATGCCCCTTTAGGTCGAATCAATCATGACTATAGGTAACACCCCAAAGTAACCACATCAACTTTTTGTTTCATGATGTCGTCGAAAGTCACTAAGAACACTAACGGACCATAAAGTCCAAGACTCATGCAATGCGAGGAGCAGGGATCCATCCTCTCATTTCCAATGATCGCTAAGCACACAGTATGATATACGTGCTATGGTAGAGCATTCTATACTCAGTAGAATGTATGTCCCTCTCAACACCATACAGGTCTTAGTCTAGTCGCAACCTCTTGCGCCTAACCCAAGTTTCTTTATTGTCGCCACCCTAGTGCCACATAAAGTACTCACACCTGGCTCCTATAAGCATGATGAATAGTGGGAACGTTCATGTCGATTCTCTTCATAATAGAGAAACTCATCTCGATTCCAAATCAAGGCGACATCATGATTATGAATTGACCTACACAAAGTCATTCACAATCCGTCTCATCTTTGCTCGCCTCCAAGGCGCCAGAGGCAAATGCTCGTGTGAGTGAGTCATTCTCTTGCCTATTGACATCTTTTGTTTTATGCTAAAAGAACACAATCACACAGAAAGTGAAAAATAAATGCTGGAATGAACTCATATTACTCAATAATAAGAAAGTTTCAATACAAAAGTAAGTCACAATCTACGCAAGCCTAAGGATTTTACATGAGAAATAAAAGCATCCTTGGCTGTCATCTACCATCTGACTAGTAGATATGTGCTTAAGTACAACTTTCTTCTTTGATATAATGTCTCTAACAAAATGATATCTCAACTATATATGATTGGTCTTCTCATGATACTTGGGGTCCTTGACATAGCTAAGAGCTGCCGTACTATCACAATAGACAAGGGCAGTCTCTTTGGATGTCATCACAAATCCAGTATGTCGTAGGAATCTCCTCAACCAAACAGCCACTTGAACCACAGCTGAGCATGCCACGTACTCTGCTTCCATGGTCGAGAAGGATATACAAGTCTGCTTCTTGCTACACCACGAAATGGCCCCGCCATTCAGCAAGAAAGCATATCCAAAGGGTGATTTGCACTCATTAATATGTCCATCCTAGTCAGCATCGCTATAGCCAACTAACTGCAAATCCGATCCTTGGTAACACAACATGTAGTTACTCGTACCTCTGAGATATCTCAATATCCTATTGACTGCTTTCCAGTGCTTTATGCCTCGGTTTGATTGGTACCGACTAACCAAACCCACTGCATAACAAATATCCGGCCTAGTACACATCATAGCGTACATAAGGCTACCCAGTGCACTGGAATATGGAACTCTTTCCATCTTGGTTTTCTCCTCCGGAGTCTCAAGACCCATATCAAAGCTCAAATGCAAACCCTTCTCCACTGGAATATCAATTGGTTTGCAATTGTGCAATTGGTATCTCATCAAAACATTGTCAATATAGGTCTCCTGAGATAAACCCAGTAATCTCTTTTGCCTATTTCTGACAATCTTGACATCAAATACATAGCTTGCTTCACCCATGTCCTTTATATCAAATACGGAGGACAACCATTTCTTAATGGTTTCCAATAGCTCCTTACTATTGCTAGCCATGAGTATGTCATCTACATACAATGTTAGAATGACATAATTACTATCAGATCTCTTAGTGTAGACACAGTGGTCTTCCACAAGCATGGAAAACCCACTTTCTATCATAGCTTGGTGGAAGCACACATTTCACTGTCTAGATGCTTGCTTTAAGCCATATATGGACTTCTTAAGTTTGCACACTTTGCGCTCAAGCCCATTAGCTTCAAACCCTTGAAGTTGATCCATATTGATCTATTCTTCAAGTTTTCCATTGAGAAAAGCAGTTTTTACATCCATCTGATAAAGCTCTAAGTCCAACTGAGCAACAATGGCTAGCATGAGGCGGATGGAGGCAAACCTAACAACAGGGAAAAAAGTTTCATTATAATCAATGCCCTCTCGTTGGGTGTAGCCCTTAGCCACTAAATGAGTCTTGAATCTCTCAATAGATCCATCCGCCTTTCTTTTGATCTTGAGAACCCACTTGTACCCAATTGCCTTTTGGCCCGGCGGTAAGTCAACCAAGTCCCATACATGATTAACTTTCATCGACTCCCAACTTTTCCTCTATCGCTTTCAACCATTCCTTTGAGCTTGTCCCTTTAAGAGTTTCCTGCATGTTCTTCAGTTCATGATCATTGATTAGAGCCATCTCATAGTCTATCTCTTCAGGAGTTACCATGTAGGCTTCATCCTCTATGTCGAAAGGTCGACGAGGAACTAGCTCGCGCCCATTATGGTGCACGTGCTTGTCAGATTGCTCAACCTCTGAGGTAGTTATCACATCTGCACTCCCACTCCCACTAGGATCTTTTAGATGAACCCCAGGTTCATTATCCAGAGTTTGAATCCCTGGCGTGACAAGATCACTATCTTGTATCTCAAAGAATTCCGATGATTCTTTGTTAACTCCTGAAAGAGATGGAAAATCATTGTCCAAGAATGTTGCATCCCTAGATTCAAGTTCCATTCTCCTCTCACTCTCATCTAGACCAATGAAGACATGTCCTTTCAAGAGTTCAGAATATCTTACAATGATACACTTTCTTCCTCTGGGTCCAAGCTTCCCATATTGGTGAGATGTAGACTGAATATATGTTGCACATCCCCATGCGCGCAAGCAACTCAAATCTGGCTTCCTTTCGATCCACAACTCATATGGTGTGGAAGGAACCGATTTGGTTGGAACTCAGTTGAGGATATAGGCCGCAGTCAGCAAAGCATCTCCCCCAATAAGAGATGGGTAGCCTGTGCCATCATGGATCTCACAATGTCTAGCAATGTTTTATTCCTCCTCTCAGCAACCCCATTTTGCTGTGGAGTCCCTAGAATAGTAAGTTGCCTAGATATCCCCTTTTCATCACATAACCCTTAGAACATATCGGAGAGATACTCTCTACCTATATCCGTTTTGACTTATGAGAAATTAGATAAATATGACTTACCGTGTATAGTCATCTATGAATGTGATGAAACCTTTTCTAGTATGCACATTCATGGGTCCACACACATCTGAATGGATAAGTTCTAGAGGAAGAGAGGCTCTCAAAGCCTTTTTAAATGATTTTCTAGTTGCTTTTCCTGCTAGACATGACTCACAGGTTGACAAATTGGATAGTGAACCTTGGCCTAAGAGACCTACTCTTGCCAACCTGTTCATCCTATCTATGCCAATATGCCTTAGTCTAACATGCCACATATTAGAATCAATACACATTATTTTGGCAAACAAAAGCATTACTAGAATTAGATAAATCATCAATTGTATCCAATATAATAAAACCATTCTGAAGAAAACCATAACCATAAACTGTATCATCTAGATACAAAACCAAAGAATTGTTTTCAAATACAACTGTAAAACCATGTCTCAAAAGAAAAATAATAGAAACAAGATTCCGCCGAATGTTTGGAGCATAAAACACATCATGGAGTAACAACGTCTGGCCACCTCGCAAAACTAATCTGCATGTGCCTATGCCATGAACCTCCACACTTGAGCTGTTCCCCATCGTTATTCTCCTGCTTCCTCTTGGAACACGACGGTATTCCATGAAGCTCGAGCGTTCCCTTGTTATGTGTTCTGTCGCACCTGAATCAACAATCCACAAAGGATTTAGTTCAGTTAGCATAGTAGAACATGTTACATAACAAGATGGGGTACAACACACAGTACATACCTCCTGCTAGTGCAATCACGAGCAAAATGACCAGGCTTTCGGCATATGAAGCAAATCAAAGGTGATTTCTTTTTGCCAGCTCTAGTCCCCCTTAAACGCTTGGGGCCAATCTTATTTTTGTTCCCAGCTTGGTTACTTTGCTTGGACCGCTAAGGTTGAGCTTTCTCTCTCTTGCGCTTGAAGCCTGCACCCTTACTAGTGCTAGCTTTCTCTCTCTTGCGCTCAACTCACTAAGCATGTTGGACATGATGGTTATATGCTACCTCATGGTGTTACCTGGCGCATCTTATAACCGTCAAAAGTGAGTCCGAGCTGGCGGCCTCTTTTGGTGGAAGTCCCTCCGTACTGGAACTTCACTGCCTCCCACAAAGACTTTGCAGTCCTATGCTTCTCAAATCGAAGCATCAGATCATCCATCATGGAACTTAGGATAGTAATCCTTGCTACTCTGTCTTTCCTCTTCCAGGCATTGTATAACTCAAGGTCCCTGCGATGTTGTGCAGTGGTACCTTCCTCAGGTGGGGACATGGTCTAGTTTATGGTTTCCAGCATATCCTGCACCTTTCGGTGCCAAAGGTTATAATTCTTCTCGTTCAATGTATCTCCTTTAGTGAGGTCAGCAACTATGCTCTTTGTAATATCTATTATACTGGAGACAATATATACAGGGATGAGTTCAACTATTCTAGCATAAACTATAACATAAGCAACAACAAATCACACTAGCATAGTCAACCTATGGGATAAACATTTAAACCAAAAGAGATGCTTACAAACATTCAATCAAATTCTCATGCAAACCCACATAGACTCATACACTAGTTTAATTCTGAATAAGAAACATGATTAATAGACTCATAATTAAAAATAGTTTTAATAAAATAAAACTTCCAATCATGTTAATGCTATTAGGTGGTTCACACAGAACACTTCTACCTCACTAGCTCCCACTCGGCCCTCAAAACATTACACAGATTGTCGGGCCATTGGTGTCCAGTAAGTTAGAAACACATTATGAACTAGACAGACTAATATCCAAAAAAATCCATCTCCCAAACGGACTGCCGTCTGGCCCAGACGGATGACCGTCTCCCAGATGAAAATTCCGTCTGGGTCACTGTGATCAGACAGACCAATAGACGGACGTACGTCTGGTTCACAGTGACCAAAACGGGTCATTTTTCATTTTTCCTTGAACAAAATTTTTCAGAAAACGGAAAATCATGTTTTTTCTCCCAAAAATTCTTCAAAAAACACATGAAAAAATCCAGCAATAAACATTAAACAGAAACATTCATCATGGATTATCAATGCATGTAATTTTTACATAATGGAAATCAAAAGATCCCCCACTCGGATCCGAACCAAAAAATAAGGGTTTTTAAAAAACCCTATCAACTCTCCATAGATTTCCTATTAAACTTTGGATACTCCCATTGGGTTCATTGAAGAAAGCACAAACAATAGGGAGGAACTAAGAATCGTGGGAACCAGAGCTCTGATGCCAATGTTGGTTATATTCCATTTATATCAATTGCATAATTGATGGGGAAAGATCTTTACCTGGATTCACTTTCCTAAATATAGAATATTTGCAGCGGAAGTAATCTGGATTCCACATTCTTGTTCCTCAACCAAAGCTCCATCGGTGTGATTCCACAAGCTCTAGGAAAGGGAATAAATTTCATAACCCAAATGCCGTGTGGAAATGATGGTAAGGAGATCTAAAGCAAAGGGAAGGAAACCCTTCCTGCGTTTCCTGGAGAGAGGGAGAGGAGATGGGAGCCGCCTTTTACTAGAAAAATTCTCACGCATGAATGAATCACTTCCTTTTAGTGATGCGATCGTTACAAATATATAACCCTATATTTTGTAACCGCCTGAAAGTGATTTTTCAGTTTTGCCCTTGGGAATATATTTAAATTAGTAATATTAAATCACAATATGTTAGGATTTAATATTTACTAATTTAAATATATGCCCAAGGGCAAAACTGAAAAATCACTTTTAGGCGGTTACAAAATATAGGGTTATATATTTGTAACCACTGCATCACTTGAGTGTGAATGATTCGTGCGTGAGATTTTTTCCCAGAGAAAAGGCAGCTCCCATCTCCCTCTCTCCTAGAAACGCAGGAAGGGTTTCCTTCCCTTTGCTTTAGATCTATACTATCCTTCCATGACATTTGGGTTGTGGAATTTATTCCCTTTCCTAGAGATTGTGGAATCAAACCGGTGAAACTTTGGTGGAGGAATGAGTACGTGAAATCCAGATTGCTTCCGCTGCAATAATTCTATATTTAGGAAAGCGAATCCAGGTAAGGATCTTTCCCCTATTAATTAATCGAATTAAGATATATGGAGTTATTACCAACATTGGCATCAAAGCCATGGTTCCCAAGATTCTCGGTTCCTCCCTATTGTTTATTTTTATTTAATGGATCCAATGGGAGGATCCAATGTTTAATAGGAAACCCATGGGAGAATTGAGAGGGTTTTTAGAAACCCTTATTTTTTGTTCGGATCTAAGTGGGAGGATCCTTGTGATTTTCCTTCTTAAAAATATGCATGATTGATAATTCATGAGAATGCATTTTTGTTTAATGATGACTGGATTTTTCATGTGTTTTTTAGGAATTTTTTTAAAGAAAAAAACGTGTTTTTGTGTTTTTGAAAAAATTCGTTCAAGGGAAATGACGCTCGTTTGGTTCACTGAGGATGAGACGGACGTCCGTCTATTAGTCTGATTACAGTGGCCCAGACGAAATGTCCGTCTGGTCATCTTTCCTCTGTGAGACGGAAGTCCGTCTAGGAGATGGATTTTTTTTTTGGGATATTGGTTTGTCCAGTTCAAAATGTGTTTAAACTTACTGGACACCAATGGTCTGACAATCTGTGTGATGTTTGGGCATTGAGGGCCTAGTGGGAGCTAGTGAGGTAGAAACGTTTTATGTGAACCACCTCATAGCATAAACATGATTGGATGTTTTATTTTATTAAAATTGTTTTAATTATGGGTCTATTAATCATGTTTCTTGCACAGAATGAAACTAGTGTATAAGTCTATGTGGGTTTGCATGAGAATTTGATTGAATGTTTGTAAGCATCTCTTTCGGTTTAAATGTTTATCCCATAGGTTGACTATGCTAGTGTGATTTGCTGTTGCTTGTGTTGTGTTTTATGCTAGAATAGTTGAACTTATCTTTGTATATATTGTTTCCAGTATAATGGTTGCTACGAAGAGCATAGTTGTTGACCTCACTAAAGGAGCTAAACTGAACGAGAGGAATTATGACCTTTGGCACCGAAAGGTGCAGTATCTTCTGAAAAAGCAGGATATGCTAGAAACCATAAACTAGACCATGTCCCCACATGAGGAAGGTACCACTGCACAGCATCGCAGGGACCTTGAGTTATACAATGCCTGGAAGAGGAAAGACAGAGTAGTAAGGATTACTATCCTAAGCTCCATGAGGGATGACCTAATGCTTCGATTTGAGAAGCATAGGACTGCAAAGTCTTTGTGGGAGGCAGTGAAGTTCCAGTACGGAGGGACTTCCACCACAAGAGGCCGCTAGCTCGGACTCACTTTTGACGGTTATAAAATGCGTCAGGTCACACCATAAGGTAGCGTATAACTAACCATCATGTCCAACATGCTTAGTGAGTTGAGCGCATGTGGGCGCCAAAAGACTGATGAGGAGCAAGTCTCTGTAGTCATCAAGTCATTGCCTAAGTCTTGGGAGTATATAAAGATCTTCTTGACTCATGCTGATGAAGTCAAGACATTTGATTAAGCTGCCAAGCACCTTGAGCTAGAGGAGGATCGGATGTTGGCCGATGCCCCTCAAATTGAAGTACTTGCTGTTGAAGCTAGCACTAGTAAGGGTGCAGGCTTCAAGCGCAAGAGAGAGAAAGCTTAACCTCAGCGGTCCAAGCAAAGTAACCAAGGTGGGAACAAAAATAAGATTGGCCCCAAGCGTTCAAGGGGGATTAGAGCTGGCAAGAAGAAATCCCCTTTGATTTGCTTCATGTGCTGAAAGCCTGGTCATTTTGCTCGTGATTGCACTAGCAGGAGGTATGTATTGTGTGTTGTACCTCATCTTGTTATGTAACATGTTCTACTATGCTTACTGAATTAAATCCTTTGTGGATTGTTGATTCAGGTGCGACAGAACACATAACAAGGGAACGCTCGAGCTTCATGGAATACTGTCGTGTTCTAAGAGGAAGCAGAAGAATAACGATGGGGAACAACTCAAGTGTGGAGGTTCATGGCATAGGCACATGCAGATTAGTTTTGCGAGGTGGCCAGACGTTACTCCATGATGTGTTTTATGCTTCAAACATTCGGCGGAAGCTTGTTTCTGTTATTTTTCTTTTGAGACATGGTTTTATAGTTGTATTTGAAAACAATTCTTTGGTTTTGTATCTAGATGATACATTTTATGGTTATGATTTTCTTTATAATGGTTTTATTATATTGGATACAATTGGTAATTTATCTTGTTCTAGTAATGCTTTTGTTTGCCAAAATACTGTGTATATTGATTCTAATATGTGGCATGCTAGACTAGGACATGTTGGCATAGATAGGATGAACAGGTTGGCAAGAGAAGGTCTTTTAGGTCAAGGTTCACTATCTGATTTGCCAACCTGTGAGTCATGTCTAGTAAGAAAAGCAACTAGAAAACCATTTTAAAAGGCTTTGAGAGCCTTTCTTCCTCTAGAACTTATTCATTCAGATGTATGTGGACCCATGAATTTGCATACTAGAAAAGGATATGCTTATTTATCACATTCATAGATGACTATATACGGTATGGTCATATTTATCCAATTTCTCATAAGTTAGAAGCTCTATAATGTTTTAAGAAATACATGAGCTTAGTTGAGAATCAGTTAGATAAAAGGATTAAAATTCTTTGAACGGATAGAGGTAGAGAGCATCTCTCTGATATGTTCAAAGGGTTGTGTGATGAAAAGGGGATATCTAGGCAACTTACTATTCCAGGGACTCCACAACAAAATGGGGTTGCTGAGAGGATGAATAGAACCTTACTAGACATGGTGAGATCCATGATGGCGCAGGCAAATCTACCCATTCCTTATTGGGGAGATGCTTTGCTGACTACGGCCTATATCCTCAATCGAGTTCCAACCAAATCGGTTCATTCCACACCATATGAGTTGTGGACCGGAAGGAAGCCAGATTTAAGTTACTTGCGCGTATGGGGATGTGCAGCATATGTTCACTCTACTGCTCACCAATATGGGAAGCTTAGAACCAGAGGAAGAAAGTGTATCTTTCTTAGATATTCTGAACTCTCGAAAGTACATGTCTTCATTGGTTTAAATGAGAGTGAGAGGAGAATGGAACTTGAGTCTAGGGATGCAACATTCTGGGAGAATGATTTTCCATCTCTTTCAGGAGTTAACAAAGAATCATCGGAATTATTTGAGAGACAAGATAGTGATCTTGTCACTCCAAGGATTCAAACTCTGGAT
This sequence comes from Hakea prostrata, assembly GCF_041222555.1. NCBI lineage: Eukaryota > Viridiplantae > Streptophyta > Magnoliopsida > Proteales > Proteaceae > Hakea > Hakea prostrata. The sequence continues at coordinate 197,958 of NW_028291203.1, read as the reverse complement.
AATGAACCTGGGGTTCATCTAAAAGATCCTAGTGGGAGTGGGAGTGGGAGTGCAGATGTGATAGCTACCTCAGAGGGTGAGCAATTTGACATGCATTTGCGCCATAGTGGGCGTGGGCTAGTTCCTCGTCGACGTTTCAATATAGTGGATGAAGCCTACATGGTAACTCCTGAACAGATAGACTGTGAGATGGCTCCAGTCGATGAGTATTAACTGAAGAGCGTGCAGGAAGCTCTTGAGGGGACAAACTCAAAAGAATGGTTGAAATCAATAAAGGGAGAGTTGGAGTCTATGAAAGTTAATCATGTTTGGGACTTGGTTGATTTACCGCCGGGTCGAAAGGCAATTGGGAACAAGTGGGTCCTCAAGATCAAGAGAAAAGCAGATGGATCTATTAAGAGATTCAAGGCTTGTTTAGTGGCTAAGGGCTACACCCAACGAGAGGGTGTTGATTATGAGGAAATTTTTTTCCCCTATTGTTAGGTTTGCCTCCATCCACCTCATACTAGCCATTGTTGTTCAGTTGGACTTGGAGCTTTATCAGATGGATGTAAAAACTGCTTTTCTCTATGGAGAACTTGAAGAAGAGATCTATATGGATCAACCTCAAGGCTTTGAAGCTAATGGACTTGAGCGCAAAGTGTGCAAGCTTAAGAAATCCATATATGGTTTAAAGCAAGCATCTAGACAGTGGAATGTGCGTTTCCACCAAGCTATGATGGAAAATGGGTTTTTCATGCTTGAGAAAGACCAAGAGATTTGATAGTAATTATGTCATTTTGACCCTGTATGTAGATGACATACTCATGCTAGCAATAGCAAGGAGCTATTGGAAACCATTAAGAAATGGTTGTCCTCTGTATTTGATATGAAGGACATGGGTGAAGCAAGCTATGTGCTTGGTTTCAAGATTGTCAAAAATAGGTGATGAGCACATTTATGTGTGAAATCTTAGGGCATAAAGCATGCATTTTACACACTTTGAGTGGAGCTACCTTGGGTTTTATGTTGTTTTTGCAGATTTTATGAATTTTCAGGACTTGAGCGAATATTTGGAGTTTTGGGTATTAAACATGCGATTTTACACGTCAAGAGGTCCGTTCAAGTTCTCAAATGCGAAAATGGGCTGACCTGGAGCATGATGGGCCAGAGATGTGATTATGGGCCAACTCCAAAGTATTTTAGAGATGAAGAAGCAAATTTTGATCTACGGCTGAGATTAGAAATTATTAATCAAATCTACAAAGATATTATTGAGAGAGTCCTAATGGAGAAAAAGATTCCTTGTACACCTCAATATCTTATTTCCTATTTGGGACTTGGTCAAAGAAAGAAAAAGAGGAAAAAGAATTATATTCAGAAAGAAAAAGAGGAAAAATCCCGTTTTTGAATGTCTCTGTCCAGTTTCGATCAAGCCCTTCATCGAATGGTCATCCGGTGTTTGATCAAGCTGATTTTTGGAGGAGAGCTCTACGACTTCTTAACCCTAAAATCCAATGGTGGAATTATGTATTTGATATCTCTAAGTTCGTCCGATTGGTACGCCAAAACCTAATTGGTTGAATCAGATAAGAACTTTGAGTTTTATTCAAATTCAGCCGTGCCTCATATCCCATGTAAACTCTATAAAAGGAGAGCATACTCCATCAAGGGATAGGGTTTTTTAGAGCTTAATAGAAGCACTCTTTCTTCTCTCTTTAGTTTATTTAGGCTTTCTCTAGTTTTCTTTGCTTGCATTTGTGAGATTTAAATTTTTAGATTGAATGTTTAGGTTTAATTTTTCTATGTAATGCAATTCAAGTTCAAGTTTCTAGTTCAAGTTTCAAGTTTTAAGATTCGTTTTTCTCTAGGTTTAGCAATTGCAGATCTAGATCAAAAGATCATTCTAGATCTAGATCTGGTTGTTAGGGTTGGTTGAGATTCGAATCGTTTGTTCAATTCGCAAGTAAGTAACCTTCTTCAATAATCTTCTCTTCTCCCTCCATTCCCACTTCTATCTACCCCTCCATATTCTTAATTTAGGATTTACTTTCAGCATTTATTTATTGTTCTCCCTTCCCCTGGGGTCCTTGATCAGAGATGCCTACAGTCGTGCCTCTCTTTGATTAAGGTTTCCCTTTTATTAATCTATTATTTGTTTTCTGTTATTTATTTTCTGCAATTTACTTTCAGTATTTATTTATTGTTCTCCTTTCCCCTGGGTCCTTGATCAGAGATGCCTACAGTCGTGCCTCTCTTTGGTTAAGGTTTCCCTTTCCTTTTATTGCTTTAATTATTTCTTTTCTGCAATTTCTTTTTCTCTAATATCCGCTCCCCCGATCGGTGGACTGAAGGCTACGGCAAAGGGTCCACGGTCAAAGTCATTATAATTATATTCCCCTTCCTTAGATCCAGAGTTGACACTCGGATCACTTCCCTTTTATTTTTTTTATTTATTATTCGCATTTCTTTCTGTCTTTATTAATTATGCGTTGATTATGTTTGCTTTAATTTTCGTTTCAATTCGATAGCATTAGATGTATGGATTAGGACCATTCATTTAGTTTAATTAAGTAATTAACAAATTTTAATCATTGCACTCTCGCATTATCATTAAGAAGTTAATTCTAAAGTGACAAATCTCCTTGAGATCGACCCGTTAGCTACACGATACCGTGCGCTTGCGGTGACTTTTAATTTCACAAATAAGTTTTTGACCCTATTGAGAGGAAGGTAACTTGTATGTATGTTGGGATGAGACTTACTTTAGAAAAATAAAAGGCCCTTAACTTAAGGTACTGGACCATCTATGAGTTTTGTGGGTCCTTGTTTCTTTGGCTAGGAGTTGAGATCAAGTTTTTGTATGGCATGACAAAAGTTTCAAAAAAAAAAAAAAAAAAAAAAGAGTAGAAAGTAAAGGTTGAATTCCTTGAAACTAGACAGGGCACTCCGACTCAGGAATCGAGGTGACTTGATCAAAACTCTTAGGAATGAGATTATTGAAAAGAACTTTCGCATCACTGTCTATGTGGGCATATGCAAAGCAAAGCTACAAAGTAACTTAGGTTTCTGGTGTTTGCTCCACCATGTTATTCAAGCCAACCGTAGTGGAGTAAAGTAGGGTTCACTACTCAAAAGAAAAGAGATAGATAAATACAAGTGTCATTAATGCCTTGGTAAAATTGTTTGGTAAAAAATACTTCAAAACCTTAGTCCTTGGTCCCCTTACTTTATGAGTGGTTTTGCTTAAAGGAGAGGTGTACTTGAAAGATATAAGGTGAGTCTTTGATTGAGATATATGCATAGTCTCAAGAATCAATATGGGGTAATAAAGTTCAAGTGTGGGGGATCTTAAATCAATGGTGAGAAAAAAATTGTCATAGCTATTGATCTATATGAGTACTTACCAATTGTTAAAGTTGGAATTTGCAATGTTTTATTTTGAGCTGAATTGGAATTTTGGATGTATATTCACTGCAAACATCCACGAGACAAAACTCGTCCTCTAGGGGTAACCTAGTGGTTTAAAGGCTTGTTGCACATGCTAAGTGTAACCGTGATTGCTACGAAAGTGGGTTAGAATTTATTTTGTTGCACTAATTTCTTACCTGCATGGGTGAAGCAAGCTATGTGCTTCGTTTCAAGATTGTCAGAAATAGGCAAAAAAGATTACTGGGTTTATCTCAAAAGACCTATATTGACAATGTTTTGACTAGATACCAGATGCACAACTGCAAACCAATTGATACTTCAGTGGAGAAGGGTTTGCATTTGAGCCTTGATATGGGTCGTAAGACTCCAGAGGAGAAAACCAAGATGGAAAGAGTTCACTGGGTAGCCTTATGTACGCTATGATGTGTACTAGGCCAGATATTTGTTATGTAGTGGGTTTTGTTAGTCGGTACCAATCAAACCCAGACATAGAGCACTTGAAAGTAGTCAAAAGGATATTGAGATATCTTAGAGGAACGAGTAACTACATGTGTTACCAAGGATCGGATTTGCGGTTAGTTGGCTATAGGGATGCTGACTGGGTTGGAGATATTGATGAGCACAAATCGACCTCTGGATATGCTTTCTTGCTGAATGGCTGGGCCATTTCGTGGTGTAGCAAGAAGTAGACTTGTATATCACTCTCGACCATGGAAGCAGAGTATGTGGCATGCTTAGCTGCGGTTCAAGAGGCTGTTTGGCTGAGGAGATTCCTTCAACATACTGGATTTGTGAGGACATCCAAATAGGCTGCCCTTGTCTATTGTGGTAGTACGGCAACTCTTAGCTATGTCAAGGACCCCAAGTATTATAGGAAGACCAAACATATGCAGTTGAGATATCATTTTGTTAGAGACATTATATAAAAGAAGAAAGTTGTACTTAAGCACATATCTACTAGTCAGATGGTAGATGACCCTCTTACCAAACCTATAACCAAGGATGTTTTTCTCTCATGTAAAATCGTTGGGCTTGCGTAGATTGTGACTTACTTTTGTACTAAAACTTTCTTATTATTGAGTAATATGAGTTCATTCCAGCATTTACTTTTCCACTTTCTGTGTGATTGTGTTTCTTCTAGCATAAAACGAGATATGTTAATAGGTAAGAGAATGACTCACTCACACGAGCATTCGCCTCTGGCGTCTTGGAGGCGAGCAAAGATGAGACGGATTGTGAATGACTTTGTCTAGGTCATTCATAATGATGATGTCTCATTGATTTGGAATCAAGATGAGTTTCTCTATTATAAAGAGAATCGACATGAATGTCCCACTATTCATGTTGCCTATAGAAGCTGCGAGTAGTACTTTATGTGGCGCTAGGGTGGCGACAATAAAGAAACTTGGGTTAGGCGTAAGAGGTTGCGACTAGACTAAGACTTGTATGGTGTTGAGAGGGACATACGTTCTATTGTGTATAGAATGCTCCACCATAGCACATATATCATACTATGTGTGCTTAGCGATCATTGGAAATGAAAGGATGGATCCCTGCTCCTTTCATTGTGTGAGTCCTATACCTTATGGTCCATTAGTGTTCTTAGTGACTTTCGACGACATAATGAAACGAAGGGTTGATGTGGCTACTTTGGGGTGTTACCTATGGTTATGATTGATTCGACCTATAGAGGCATTACCGGGAAAGGAGTCAATCCTAAGTGTAGTGATGGTTTGGGGCGAAGGTTAAGGTTTGATTCAACTACACCCTAAAAGTGTTTGTTGGCACCAACTGTATGTGTTACAGTAGTGAACATTTTAAGGACAAAAAGGTGATCTCTCAGAGGGATCGAGATACTTCTAGTCTGGTGAGTTTGAATAAACTTAGGACAATGTGGTATACTAATGTTTATTGATGTATTTTTTTGAGTGATGTGCCATTCTGGCCTTCTGGGAAGGTTTCAAGTTTGGGGCTCACGCGTGCAGGTATATCACCAATCGCACAATCCATTTTGCTAGTATGACTTGTGGAAGTTAGTGTTTGGGACACAAGTGGTCTATGTATTTGGATACATAGCAAAGAGATCAATATATGTATATCTAGGATATACATGTGTGTCTGGGACACAAAAGGTCTATGTATCTGAGATACATAGCAGAGAGATCGAATGTCTATATCTAGGATATACATGTGTCTGGGACACACTGTGATAGAGAGATTAATGCTTGCCCTTGTTTAAGTAGGAGATATTGGGATTTAATATTTATTAATTTAAATATATGCCTAAGGGCAAAACTGAAAAATCACTTATAGGCGGTTACAAAATATAGGGTTATTATTTGTAACCACTGCATCACTTGAGCGTGAATGATTCGTGCGTGAGATTTTTTTCCAAAGAAAAGGCAGCTCCCATCTCTCTCTCACTCTCTCCTAGAAACACAAGAAGGGTTTCCTTCCCTTTGCTTTAGATCTCTATACCATTCTTTCACGGCATTTGGGTTGTAGAATTTATTCCTTTTCCTAGAGATTGTGAAATCAAATTGGTGAAACTTTGGTGGAGGAACGAGAACGTGGAATCCAGGTTACTTCCGGTGCAGTAATTCTATATTTAGGAAAGCAAATCCAGGTAAGGATCTTTCCCCTATCAATTAATCGAATTGAGATATATGGAGTTATTACCAACAGTTCGGCTTTCAACAAAAGGTGGTGTATGAGGATGGTCTGCTGAAATACTTCTCTTGCAAGCAAATTGAACATCATGCAAATCAATGCAAGTCAAGGAAAATTTCAGCTCCGGTGGAAGCACAATCAGTTAGGTTGCCCAACTAGGAGAAGAAGGTGACGGGCACTGGCAATCTGGAGGAGATAGAGGATTTGAGTGAGGGAGACATAGTCCAAGAAGGACTTCAGGGCGGAAAACTCTGTAACTTGGAGAAGATAGAGGATTTGGTTGGTGAAAACTTTAGTCTTGCAAGGAATTTAGGGGTGGAGGTGTAAAAGGTGGTTGAGACTCCTCTGATCTCTTAAGTCTTTTGATGCTCAGATGCCATCAGATGACATCAGTTCCCACACGTCTAGTGCATATTAGGAATGTTCTCAATTTCAAATTAAAAAATTAAATACAGGTAATTCAGAAGGACATAGACCCTCTCTCAGTGAAGTACTTCCAAAATTCGGATGGAGTGCCATACTCATCCGAATCTCATCATTCTGATGAGGATTACTTGTGGATGGGTCCCACTTTGAGCCACCTTGAGTAAAAGGGGTGAAGTGGATGTTCTACATCCAAGGGAGCAAAATATGGGATCAACTCAATCATGGGGGTGATTGAACAATTTCTACAGCAAATTCAAATTTTGAATGTGATTTAGATAGATAAGGATGTAGACCCTCACCCTTATAACTCTCAATCTCAAAAGTTGTCTCTCTTCTGAATCTCATCCACTGGATGTGGATCGACTTGTGGATAGGTCCACTTATGGGCCCACCTCAAGTAAAATGGTGAATTGGTTTAGTGTCCATTAGAGGAAAATGTGGAGATTAATTATTCAAGGAGGTAATTGCATATCCCAAGAATTAGGGGCAGACCGCCTTTCTTAATTGGCGATTGTGACAAGGCCCCAAAGGATAGGGGTTTGCTATGCACCTAAGTCAAGAAGAGGGGTTTCTGTTTGTGCGCATGGATGTCGTTAGTCTTCCTAGCCCGTTCAGGCAGATAGTTTTTTTTTAGAACACCTTCAAAGTTTTGGAGAGGGTGGATTGAGCACTATTGGAGGAGGCTTAGAAACAAGCTTGTGAGTCTTCCGAGGCTTGAGTGGAAGCTACCAATTTACATTAATTTTCTAGGAAGATCCTAAAATAGAATGTAAAGGGGATGAAGAAGAAGACAATAGACAATACCCTCGGTTTAGTGAGCTTTGGGTGTATCGGAGCAATAGATGTTATAAGGTTGAGTGTTTTTGGTTCCTTGTATTCTTATTTATGTATTTATTTCTTAAAAGTTGAACTTATCCCCAAAAAAAAAAACTTCATAATTTTGCATAGTATAGGTTGTAGACTTGGTGTCACATCGTAATTCTGCTCTTCATGGAATTGTATATTGAACTTGGAAAGTTACCATTGACATTCTTAATCTCAATTTTTCTAGATTCTACTTTACGTCCAATATGTATATTTCTGTCGATTTCAATCATTCTTAGGTCTGTTTATCTCTAATTAGTGTATTTCTGCAGTTACTCGGAGGAGAATAATAGAGTAAAAGGAGAAATGAAGGACATGGGAGTCCTGTTCGATTTAATTTCTGGCCAGGGCTTCTCCGGGCGCAGGAAGAGATCCGTTATAGAAAATACAAATGAAGCAGCAAATATGCGATACTGGGCTCGCTTCCGGAGTATTCCAGCTCTTGAAAGCCCAATCATGGATTAGCTATTCCCAAAGTTGTCATGGATGGTGCTTCCGACCTTGAAATTAAGTTATTTTACGTGGGTGAGGAACTTGTGAGACTGTTTTAACTCTACTTCCTTGTAAAGCGAACAATTGAAAAATAAATTATATGTTATCTTCGTGTTTTTAGGGTGTTTTTTTTTTTGGGTAAAATATTGCTTTAGTAATTTCATGGTTAGATCCCTTTTTCTCTATCTATCTCCTTTTGAGATCCTTTGTGTGCATTGTCCCCTATGACATTCGGTTACCGATCTTGGTTGTTCATTTTCAATTTTTATTGGGTCAAGTCTTAGAACCAGATTCTGTGGTTGCAGGTTTTGGGAAATAATAATAGTTTTTCTTTTTCTAGCTAATACCGACACACGTGGTCAAACATAATGTATTTGGCTAAATTTATGAGTATGGTATATGATATAAAAGTGGGGTTGTAAATGGATATTCAAAATTTGCTTATGAATTGGCATTCATATCCGTTGGAGGGTATCCAAATTTGTCTGATTACTAATAGAATGCAGATACAGTGTACCATTTCTGTCCGGTTATTATCTGTAAGATAAAATTATTTGATTAAGTTACTTTTCAAGAGTTTTTTTTTTTTTTTTTTTATAAAATTTTTATGGCATAAATATAGGTGAACGGCTGTGTAAATAAATCATACAATTAAATCTATTGAATTAAATATGAACCGTTTATGATGGACGATTCAGATTTGATTCTACCAAATTTAGTGGTAAGATTTATATGACTGTTCATCCTAGCAATTACAAGCCGTTCAGGCACCACTTTCTCAATTTTTATTTGAGATATCTGAATAGTTTCCTAGGCTTTCTATTAAAATAAATACAAAGGAAAATCAATAGTGAATAAATTTAAGAAAATTAAAGACTAAAATGAGGAGCGAAAAGGAGAGTAACCAAGTTCTCATCAAATCTAATCCACACAAATACAATGGTGAAGATGTTATCAGGTAGTTAAAAATGAGTCCACATCTTTCACCTACATGGAGAGGAATTAATTCTAATCTACATGGATAGATATTTGACAAGTGTCTTTTTTTTAAGATATGATCATGTTTTGTAGGACATTAGCAAAGTTGAATTGTAAGTTTGCATCCTTGTTAAACAACATTGACAAGCATCCATTTTATTAATTTCCCAAAAACCAGGATCATGCTTTTAAGAAAAAAACCCTTTGTTAAGTATCTACCATATGGATTGAAATTAATTCCTCTTCATTTTGGTGGAGGATCCAAACTTATTAAAATTCAATCTTGTATTTGTATCTATTTAGAAAATTTTATTTTTAAAAATATAATTATTCGAATATCATCCAAATCTAGTTGAATTCATTAAAAAACATGTAGGATATTATCCAAACCCGTCCTAGTGCCACTATTCAATTTAAACCCAATCCGTTTACACTCCCATATAAAATTAGTGAAAGAAATGATTACCGTATTAGCATTAGGGCTACAACTGGGCCGGGCTTTTGCAATCCCAAGCCCAGCTCTATATGTTCTAATCTGAGCCCATTCCCGCTCTGACCCTACTTTAGGGCCAAGGATTATTGTCCCTGGCCCTAAGCCCTACAGGGCCAAGCCAAGCCCATTCCCGCCCTAAGTGGCCCTAATTGGGCCAGGTCGGGATGGGTTGGCCCTGATTGGCCCTGACCTTGATTAGCACTGATTGGCCCTGATTAGTCTTGATTGGCCCTGTCCCTGGCCTTATTTGGCCCTGACCCTGATTAGCCCTGTCCTAGTCCTGATTGGTAGTGATTAGCTCTGATTGGCCCTATCCCTGGCCCTAATTGGCCTTGACCCTGATTAGCCCTGTCCCTAGCCTTCATTGGCCTTGATTGGGCTTGTCCCAGGCCCTGATTGACCCTATCTTGGCCTAAGCCTTAATTGGTTCTATCTTTGGACCTAAAATATCAAATGTAAATTCATAAGAAATTATATAATAATAATAAAAAAAATAAAAGTATTATAAGTAAACTAAAAATAAAATTCATAGAAATATAAGATGATTCAAGCTCATACAAAATGATAAAATAATCAATAAGTTGATAATGTTGCTTTAAACATAAATAAATTCATATTCCATAACTCTATATTGATCTCTAAAATCTCTCATTGCTTTGATGATGGAAATTGAAAACCTCTCCCATTACTTTGGTGATAGAAATTGAAAACCCCTCCCATTGATATCCTTATGAAAACCTCTCACATTACTTAGTGATAGAAATTGAAAACCATTCCCATTGATATCCTTATGAAAACCTCTCCCATTACTTTGGTGATAGAAATTGGAAACCCCTTCCATTGTATCCTTATTCCCCAAAAAAAAAAAAAAAAAGGTAGAGGAAAGAAAAGTCATATTCAAAACTTTGGTTAACAAGTATGTTAACGATAATTTAGTATTGATATTATTTTTTGTTAAACAAAATTATATTTTAGTTACAAACATAGCTATCTATCCTTAATATTTTTTTTCCCCCTTTTTCTGAAATATCACATTGGAGGCAAAAGACAGATGACAATATTCATGACGAGAAGTTGGGGTCTAGATTTGTTAGATATTAATTCTCTATATACTAGCTTTTATTATTTATAATATATTATCTCGCCTTAGTCCCCAAAAAAAATCAATGATTGTTTGGAACTAAAAATGACTTAGTTCGAAAAATAAAAATTATCTTAAAAATAATATAAAAAATGAACTCATAGTCTAATATGATCAAAATGACTGAAGGTCAAAGTCGAGACTTAGAGTTATATCAATGTTAATGTGAAGATTAGGGTAAAAATCTAATACATGATTAGGGTCAAATTAACATTAAGACTAGAGCCAAATTTAGGGTTAAGATTGGGCCAAAATTAGGTGGATGCTTACTACATTGGTAATGAATATATAATTTATTTTTTATTAATTTTTTACAAAACATGATCATGTTTTGTAAATTTGACCAGAATCAAGGCTAAGATCAGGATCAAAATCAAGGTCAATTAGGGCCAGAATCAGGGTCAGAATTAGGGCCAAGATCAAGGTCGAATAAAAAATTAGGGTCAAAATCAGGGCTAAATTCAGGGCCAAGATCAGGGACGAGCCGGGATGGGCTAGGCGGGCTAGAGAGTAATCCTAGGCCCACCCTTGGCCCTAGTTCAGGGCTAGAATATTTTGGCCCTAACCCGCCCTTAGGGCCAAAATTTTTAGCCCAAGCCCTATTCGGGCTCAGGGCCCCGCCAGTCAAACTTGCATCCCTAATTAGCATTAGGGATTAAGGATTTGTTAAAAAGGAAAAAGATCTAAATTAGATTTCCCATAATAGAGTGTGCAAAACCATGGGTGGAGCGTGGGGCCCTTTCTAATTTTTTTGAGATTTCTTCCACTTCCTCCCAAATTTTTGAAATTTCTTTTGTGAAATATCAAGTACTTCACCTTGATTGGAGAACATTTTTAATGATAAAGATAATGAATAAAAATTTTAGTTTATTTTATGTGAAATATCAATATTTGGCCTTACTCAATGTTAAATCTTTGTTCCGCCCATGTGCACAACTGAATATCATCACATTTACGTGCATTACTAAACTATTGAGATTTTAGAGTAGGAACCAATATTGTAGATTACTATAACTTAGTTAATAATAAGACACTAAGTGGCAGGGGCGGACCCACTCAGGGGTCAGGGGTGCCCCCGGATTTTTAAATTTTTTTATTTTTTTCATTTTTATATTAATTTCCTTAATTTTTTCGATTTTTTCTCCTCTCACATGTGAAATATCAATATTTTGCCCCCTCCCCCAAAAAAAAAAAAATGAGAAGAAATTTTGAACGTAAAATAATGGGTATAAATATCATTTTTAGTTATCTCCCCTCTCTTATCTCTCACATCTTTTCTTCCTATTTATTCTCCTTCTATGGGTTAAGTGAAATTTTTGAGAAAAATATATTATTAAATATTCAATGTCATTTCTAATGGAAACTAACTCCTCAATCCCTATTTATTTTCCCCTCTCTTGTCTCTTACAACTTTTATTCCCCTTCTATAACGTCGGTTAGGAGAAATTTTTGAAAAAAATATATTATAAATATTCAATTTATTCTATAAACGGATTAAAGAAAATTGGGGAAAAAATCTTCTCCATAATTAGTTTATCTCTTTTTCAATTTATTTATTATTTCTCTTTTACTCATTTTTTTATTCTTTATTTAATTCTATATTTTTTGTTTCTTTCGCAATTTTTGTTATTTGATTTTATATTGTAAATAAAATGTCTATAGTTAGTAAGTAACTAACTTCCATTGGTTTGCATTTCTTACCTAAATTTTTTTTTTGTTTGCAACCAATTTTTTAGGGTTGAAGTCATGTGTATTTTATTTTGTAAATTGATGCTTTAATTTACCTATATTTGATTGAAAAAAAAAAAACCATTACCAATAGTTTACATATTTTTGTTAAATATACGTGGGCCCCATAAAATATATGCGGGCGTATTCTTTAATATAATAAAATAATTCATAGGTGAGACCTCCAATGGGTCTTATAAAGGTCCACACAATATGTGTTTGCAAAAAGCATTGGTACTTCCCAAATCTGAACTTTCATTATTCGGTCCCCCCAAAATTTAATCTTGGTTCTGCCCCTTCGAAGTGGCACCCTCGGATAAAAATAGCAGGGGTGTTAAAGAAATAAGGGGGTGGACCAGTTGAAAATTGAAAAGAAATAAAGACCAAAAAAAAAAAAAAAAAAAAGAAGAAATTATCGTTCATCAGCATGCCCTTCTATGCTACGATTTTGCCGTCGTCACCCAACTAATTGCAGTAGAGAGAAGTAGTTAAATTGTTTCAACTTTCAACTGTCAAAGTAAACTACCCTGGGTGAATAACCACAGTCATCAGCCCAACCAAGGGCTATTCTTGATCTTGATCTTCTTGCTGGAGTGGTTCTTGAACATTGTCATTCTCTTCAGGTGTTTTTGTAAGGATATCCAAATAGTGAGTCGGGAAAGGATATGGGTGTTACTTGTTAGTGTCACCCTTGAATGGCTTAAGAAGAGAGAGAGGAAACATCGGGTGCAACTTAGTCTCAGGTGGAACTTGTAACCTATAAACAACGGTTTTTATCCTTTCTATTAGACCTTTTTTTCAGGGCGTCCGCTGAAGTCGGGCTTAAATTATTCACTGCTCACTTTTAACTTTTTTTTTAATTTTTCGCACTGTTAAGTTTCCAAGTTTTGACCATTATTTTTCAAATTTTGAATGGTCAATTGACCAAAATACCCTTATGTCAAATTACTAAAATTCCTTCTGGTACATTTCCCTCCCATTTTCTCTGTGTCTTCATGAACAAGTTTCTATAAAGAACAGAGTACCACCGCATCCTCCTCCAACTTCAGCGATCAAAAAGCCCTCGCTCTGCAAGTAACCCCCACCGTCGCCTGTATAACCCATAAGAACCCTAAACCAAGACCATTTCCTCTTCAACTAACCTTAGTGACTCAGTGCACAACCCTCCCCTTGCAAGTTTTTGAAACACTAACAGAGGCCTTAAATCAACACTCATTGTGTGCTGCAGGGTTTTCCATCGATGGTATCAAATATGGTTATGGTTAGTGGGCACACACACACTGTTGGTTGTTGACATAGGTTCCAATGTTTGGCTTTGAAGTTTGCAGTCCCATCACACACCCTTGGTGCTCGACGAATTGCCCCTGTAAGCACCTTGTGTGCACAGATGCACACGTGCACGTAGGGCCCCCACACAAGACCCCAACCCAACGCAGACCCATCACACACCCCCCCCCCCCCCCCCCCGCGTGCCTAACTGCCCAACAACGCACAAGCCAACCCTAGCACCCCACACTGTAGCACATGCACCCAAGCACCTAGCACTCCCACCCCACGGCCACCACCCTGTCACCCAAGCACGCACCCACCCCCACCCAATGCCTGACTAATTTGTTATTTCTTATATACATTGTACATGATATCAACTTTCAGCATCAATGATCGTCTGGGTAACTATCTGAAGTATAGTGCAAATCTAGGAGGAAAATAGCAGTGAAGATTTCAAAGTTAGTTGACCATCCCAATAGGTTCTATCAATCATGTGAAAGCTTTCTACATGGTTATGGGTTTTTGTATGGTGTGATTCAACTGGAGAAGCAAGCACACCAAGTGCTATACTTCCCACTACTACATGAGAAGAAGAAGATATTTTTAAGCTATTGAAGAGAAGAGTCAAGCAGCTGGAGGATGACATACTATTTGATGTTTTGCCAACTATTCAGCCCCAACATCCCAGGACACATTCTGAAATGATGAAGGTCCTTAACAAAGACAAGGATCACGGGAAACCCAAATCCACTCTTAAAAGCATCCTCATAAATGGAAAATTCATCCACAGGAGGCTTGTGGGCTCACTCGTGTTCGGATGGCACACAGAGAACTTACTCGTCAGGAATAGCGTGACAAGCTCGGAGAAACTCCAAATCCTCCTCGGTCATCTCCGAAGGGTAAAATTTTGGACTAGAAGTAGTGGAGTCAAAATCTATATGGTCGGGTGTGCATGGTTTTCTTCGCTCAGCTCGAAGCTCTTCGGGAGAAAGACTATCAATTCACTCCTTTCTCTTTGCCTTAAAACATCCATGGATACTAAGGGATTTCTCTACATGGCTACTGATCACACGTGGTTGAGAACATTGTCTAGTCGGACTCACCAAAGATATTACCACCAGAGTTTCGACCATTGGCAGAAGAAGAGGGTTCGACATTACCCTCTCACTCTCTGAAGCAAAATCTGAAGGTTCAGGACGCCTAGAAGGTCTCCAGGGCTTTGAGGCGACTGATTTCACTCCCATTTTCAACTTACTTGAAATTATTAAAGGGTTTAAATAAGGTTTCAAAAGGAGAAAGAAGAATATAGAAAATGGAGAAAAACAACAGACAGACCATCACCAAATGCATTTCAATGACAAAAGTGAAGAAATAGGAAAAAAGGGAAGAGGGAACTTAGTATTTTCACTTCACAAAACGGAGGGAAGAAGCTTGAAAGACAAGTCGCAGAGGGCAATGGAAGAACTTGGAATCTCCTTTGCTTTAGGGTTTTCTCAGGCACAACAGATAAGAGATAAAAGAAGAAGAGGCAAAAATGGGTTTTTATACCTTTACTTAGATTCCAATCCTGAACTCAAAGAAGAAGTGATCTAATGGACCAGAAGGCGCCTTTACAAATTCTGAAAAGATGATTCTGAAAAGATGCCCATCAAACGGCAAGGAAAAAAGAACAATTCCAACGATCCAGATCCCTTCTCATAAAGACTAGAAGAGATTCATATGATGGCAGAGAAAAGGTAATAAATCAACGCTCCAAATTCAAGGATCATTTGTATTCCCCGAGATGCTTGATGAACAGATTCGATAACATTTGTACGGATTAGATTAAAAGGCTTTAAAAATTCAAATTGCCTTATGTCATTTCGAAAAGACATAGCTACATTGCAATCAATTAGGGGAGGTTAGAAAACGTGCACATCCTTTCACTTGCACAACAATTATTCGTAAATAAAGCATTACAGACACCATTTCAAGCATGGTCAGACCACAAAGGGATGAAATGCTTGATGCAATAGAATTCAACTACCTTCCAAAGACTTTGGAATAGACTCACCAGTCGAATACGAAGTGTCTAGACCCAATAATCAAAGGACCATGACAAGATAGGAAGTTTGTATTAAAGAGTTCTGTACGGTGTCAACAACTTCAACGTAAGCAACAAACACAACTGATAAGACTCTTCAGAAAAGTAAAGAACATTGATAGAGTCTAAATTGAACTCCACAACACAATCAAGGTAACCTCTTCTGAATACTATATAAACCCATGAGCCATTAGTAAGTACACATTCTGGGGTTACTCCCACTAGCATTGAGATCTGCAACTAGCTTTCTAAGTTGTGTGCTTCACTAACTTGATCGTCGGAGGCATCACTTGACCAATCCGATCAACCATGTTTTTGCAAGTTACTTCACTTGCACTATTGAGTAGGATTTTAGAGCAACAATTGGCCGTGTCTGTGGAAAACTGATCAAAAGGCCACCATGCACACTAGATTAGAATTGCAATCTGGGGATGACTCGAACGAGGATGGATAGGAGGTCAATAAAAAAGATGCACCACAAGAAAGGGGGGAAAAAAAACCCTCGTAATGATGCCATGGCAGGTTCATCCAACCAGTTTGCGACCATCTAGCAGTTTGATTCACAATTGTTGGAGATGAACGAGTTAATTAGGGCTAGCATATGTTAGCAAGCAATTTCACAAGAAGTTGACCAATAGGGAAATCCTATAAATTTCGATGGAAAGTAGGTTGATAAAGCATTGAAATAGCTAGATGGACGAGCACCTCTATCCAATTGATCTCCATGACCCTCTCAGAGAGATCGTGAAAAAGGGAAAGGGAAGGTCAGTGAGAAATCTCGACCATCACTTGGGGCAGTGTCCGAGGACCCCCTTCCAGGAGATGAAGATTTTGAAGAACAAAAAAGTAATTTCCCCTCGGTTGACCACTGCGAAGGAGATGATAACAATGAAGTTCCGGCCAAAAGGGCAAATTATGTTGACAAACGGTTTGAGGAACTTGATGGAAAATTAAAAAAGGTGAAAGATTCAGGTAAGGATGCCCTATTCTGTATTGAAAGAAGATCCTTTTGTTTGGACTATTTTGGAAGCATATTATGCCTAAAAACTTCAAGTGCCTGACCTTCACTATGTTCGATGGGACCAAGTGCCCAAGACACCATGTTTTGCACTATAAGTCAATAATGTCCTCATATAGACACAACCAGGTAACCATGTACTGAATCTTTCCAGCATCGTTGATCGAAGCAGCCTCCAAATGGTTTCTTAGACTAAAGAATGGGTTGATTTTGGATTTTGACCAGCTTGGTCGAGTCTTCCTGTCACATTTTCAAAGCAGTGTAAGTACAAAGAAGAGAGAGGACACTTTTCTCTCGATCAAACAAGGTCGGTTAGAATCTATCAGGGACTTCCTTCGGAGATTTAATGATCTAAAAATTCAGATTGAAAATCTGGATGAAAAGATAGCTTTTCATGCAGTTTATCAAGGACTTAACCATGATCATCTACTCAAGAATATCATGTCAAATATGCCCGAAAACTATGCATACTTGCTCGACCGATGTCACAAGTAGGCTGAAATATCAGAAACAATCTAGTCTAGGAAGGAGCCCACAACAACAACAAAAGAAAACAGAGACAAGATCCAATAGAGAAGGAGTTTGAATGTGGCTCAAAACAGAGGTGGTCAGCTAGAGCCCAAGAAATAGTCCTCAGAAGGAACATTCACTCCCCTGACTGAACACTAGTCGATCAGAAATCTTGATGCAAATCAAGAGCCAAGGTTTACTCAAATGGCCGAGCAAGCTTCAATCCATACTTGAGGAGCGTGACAAAAGCAAGTACTGTGAATTTCATAAAGATCATGGTCACTGGACTAACAATTGTAAGCAGTTGAAGGCGGAGGTTGAAAAATAGATCTTTTAAGGGCATTTAAAGAAATATCTTCTAACAAAACAAGTAGCTTCTCAATTATTTGTTAAAGACCAAAAAAAAAAAAAAAAGAGAAGGCAAGATCGACTAGCAGAGAAAGATGTCGAAGCTCTAGAAAGGTCAACCAAGGGACGAAGACAATAATTAGAGGTGAAGACAGTCTCCAATCTATACGGTGCTTGGTGGTCCAACTGAAGAGTCAGTCAAACAGGCGAAGAGAAAAGCCCGGTATATAGGCAATGTTGAACTCAATAAGTCGGAAGTTAGGGTTGCATCAGAACCCATTACTTTCTCTTCAAAAGACAAGCATGATGTCAATACTACCGTGATGATGCCCTGGTTATTAAAAAAAATTTGGCTGGCACAAAAGTTCACAAGGTTTTGGTCAATTTTGGTTTATCGGTAGATATATTGTCCCTAGTTGCTTTCAAAAAACTTAAGTTAAACGAGAAGATGCTCGTCCCATGTGGTACTCAATTATATGGATTCACAGGATCTTCTACTCATGCGGAGGTAACAATCAGGTTAGACCTAAGGATTGGCAAACACCCAAGAGACAGGGTTGTTCAATCAACTTTTATAGTTGTTAGGGACTTGTTGGCCTGTAACGTCATCTTAGGTTGACCAACCCTACGTGCCTTAGAAGCTATAGTGATACACATGATGATGAAGTTCTCGACCACAAATGGCATTAGAGAATGAAGTGCTGATCAAAAATCAAGTCGGCAATGTTATATCAATTACATAAAGAAAAGAGCAAAAAAATTAGCTCAACCATGGCAGTAGAAGTAAGGGATGATCGGGATGAAGAAGCAATGCAAAGAGCCGAACCAGTTGACAAATTAGAAAGGATTCAACTTAGTTCAAAATGACCAGACTAAGGAACAATGATTGCGGCTGAGTAAGATGCATATTTGAAGACTAGATTAACCCAGTACCTTGAAGAAAACTCAGACGTCTTTGCCTGGACAGCAAATGATATGTCTGGCATTGATAGATGAGTGGCCGAGCACAAATTGTGTATTGATACTCAATAAATTTTGGTTGTCCAAAAAAGAAGAAACTTCTCTATTGAGAAACATCCGAATAGAGGTTCAAAAGTTAAAGCCATTAGGATTTATAAAATCCATTGACCATCCTAAATGGTTGGCTAATGTGGTGATGGTCAAGAAAGCATACGTTGAATGGCCTTGATAAAGCCTGTCCCAAAGATTGTTACCCACTTCCAAAAATCGATCTCCTTATAGATGCAACTGCAGGCCATGAGATGCTCAGTTTATAGATGCCTATTTAGAGTATGACTGAAATCTAATGCATCCAGATGATAAGAAGTACACCGCCTTCATAACTGACAAAGATAGTTACTACTGCAAGGTAATGCCATTTGGTCTGAAGAATGCAGGATGACTTATCAAAGAGTAGTAAATGAAACTTTTGCTGACCAAATTGGCTGAAATATGGAAGTTTATGTGAACTATATGTTGGTGAAAAGCATCTCGAAGATTGACCACATTGTCGATCTAGAAGAGGTGTTCAACGTACTCTGAACATACAAAATGAAACTCAATCCAGAGAAGTGTGTCATTCGGAGTCTCATCTGGAAAATTCACAGGTTTCATAGTGTATTAGAGAGGAATTGAAGGTAACCTAGAAAAGATCAAGGCAATTCAAGTCGCCTAGCAACATTAGAAAAATTCAATGTTTGACTAGGGGTAGCACCTTTGAACAGATTCGTTGCTCGATTAGGGTCAAAGCTCTAAAAAGTGTGTCCAACCAGAATATAGGAGTCTGGAATGAGGAATGTCAAAAGGCTTTCGACAAATTGAAGGCAAAACTGTCACATCCTCCACTACTCATTTGTACGACCCCTAAGAAAGAGTTGTTTGTTACCTAGCAACATTGTCCACTGCCATTAGCATTGTGCTCATCCAAGAAGAAGGTACCATCCAAAACCCAATATATTATGTTAGTCATGTAGTGATTGATGCTAAGACCAAGTACCTAGAAGTGGACAAACAAGCTCTACCTTTGGTAATAGCTACTCAGAAACTCCAATCATATTTTCAATCCCACCCCATAGCAGTTCTGATCCTTAAAAAGATTTTACACCAATCTAACTTGGCTGGTCAACTTGTCACTTGGGCTATTGAGCTTAGTGAGCATCGAATTGATATCTAATCTTGGCCTACCATTAAAGTCAAGCCCAGGTGGACTTTATTGTTGAGACTTAATATCCATAGGACAAGTAGGAGGAAGATGAATCGATTTTTGAGCAAGTAAAAAAATAGGTTCTATTTGTTGATGGATCCAGCATTGCACAAGGTAGTGGAGCAGGGTTACTTCTACAAAGCCCAAGAGGATCTGAAATAAAATATGCACTCCAGTTCAAGTTTAAGGCTTCTAATAACAAAGTAGAGTAAAAAGCATTGTTGGCCGGCCTTACAATGCTTGGAATCCAGAATTTAGAGATCAAAAGTGATTCACAGCTAATTGTAAACCAAGTGAATGGAGTGTATGAAGCAAAAGAAAAGATACTGAGTAAGTATTTTAGTTTGGTCAACCAATATAGACAACACTTCACAAATCTAATAATCAGGCAAGTGCCCAGAGCAGAGAACGACCAGGCAGATGCACTATCTTGCCTGGCCACAAAAGAACTAGACATTACAAAGCCCGTAGTTTATTTGGAAGAATTAAAAAGTTCGAGCATATATATAGTCAACCAGATGCAAATATAGGTCGAGCAGGGCTGGATGGAACCGATTGTTCGCTTTCTAAAGCATGATCAACTTCTAGAAGATAAAATGGAAGCTCGAACAATTCAATAGTGAGCTGCTCTGTACATTGTCAGAGAAGGCCTGTTATACAAGATGTCACATCCACCCAGCCGGTACCCTATCTGGCATACCCGAGTGTGTGATCCACAGTCCACAAGATTCAGTATCGAGGAAATCAACCTCCCACATTCACAATAATATAATCAAGAATAAGACTAAATCAAGGTTAACAATATTATTTAAATGAATCAAAGCAAAGTAATGAAATAATCATCAGAGTGCGGAAATGATACCAATAGATATATATAATCAAAATGTAGAGTGAGGCGGAATCTCACTCCTCGAGTACAACGGAATGTAGATCGAAAGTCAAAAGAAGATTACAATTGGTTCTAAAGACAAGAAAGAAAGATATAATCAAACTAAGATAGAGTTTATTTTACTTTGTAAAGAACGTCTTCATAATCATAGACTTCATCAATCACGCTCAGACGCTCCCACTCCACGGTAGGGCTAATCATGGTACGAAGTATGATCACTCATGAGTGTGTATGGATACCTACTGGGGCAGAGATAGATGCTTTTCTACTACCACACGAGTTGCATGAGATTTGCATCACGCTTTGGAGAGATGATGAGTGCTATGTTCCACGGACTAGTGCACAGATGATAGATTAAGCTAGAGTCATCGGTCGCATGTGGGCTGTAACATCATCCCGAAGGCAGGGCATCACGAGAGAGTATCAGTGATGGATGCTCTACTGATTTACCGCATATACCGGGGTTTCGAGATTGATCTTTCCTTCATCATCCAGAACCTCATGCTAGAGGTTGTGACGTCTCCAGGCGTACGGAAACTTTGCTTCGGACGTCTACTCACACTTATCTTCCGGCATTTCGGAGTGAGGCTGGGGGATACATTGATGCAGACATGATTGCTGGGCTATGACATCGGGATGAGGACTATTCATCAGATGCACATTACTCAGACTGAGAGGTCAAATGATGAGGATGGCGATGAGTCAAATGAGGAGGATGATGAGTCAGATGGTGGTGACTACAGTGTGGGTCCAGATACAGATGACCAGGCTGGAGATGACATTGAGATGCGTGAGGCAGATTAGGGCCATCATGAGATTCCCACATCATCACATTTTGAGATCGGAGGTCCTTCACTCACAGTTCTAGAGACTGTGGAGCTGTGTGCACAGATGCGCTCTATGACTTCCATCCTAGAGAGGATAGAGGCGAGGCAGGAGAGGATGGAGTCATAGTTGACTCAGGTTGTAGAGGATGTTAGAGTACTAAGAGAGCAGAGACAATAGTCTAGATAGATTGTACTAGGATTTCCTTTTATTTTCTCCAATGTAACTTGTTGTAGAACTTTCCTAATATTAATGAAGTTCACTTTTGTTTCACCATCTTATTGTGCATTATGCATTTTCTTTTGTTGCATTATGTGATGTTTGTTAAATCATTCTTATTGTGTATTATTCAAAATACATTATACTTCACTTCTAAGTTTCTAATTCAAGTGTTCTATTATTCAATTCTAAGAATATTTGAGTCACTTTTGGATTTATGACTCAGGAATGTTCTATCATTGTTTCTGTGGTTAGGATTTTACTTGAATTGTGGGCTCTGATACCACTCTGTCACATCCACTCAGCCGGTACCCTATTTGGCATACCCGAGTGTGTGATCCACAGTCCACAAGATCCAGTATCGAGGAAATCAACCTCCCACATTCATAATAATATAATCAAGAACAAGACTAAATCAAGGTTAACAATATCATTTAAATGAATCAAAGCAAAGTAACGAAATAATCATCATAGTGTGGAAATAATACCAATAGATATATATAACCAAAATGTAGAGTGAGGTGGAATCTCACTCCACAAGTACAGCGGAATGTAGATCGAAAGTCAAAAGAAGATTACAATTGGTTCTAAAGACAAGAAAGAAAGATATAATCAAACTAAGCTAGAGTCTATTCTACTTTGTAAAGAAAAACTTCATAAACATAGACTTCATCAATCACGCTCAGACGCTCCCAATCCACGATAGGGCTAATCATGGTACGAAGTTTGACCACTCGAGGGATCATCAATGTAATCTTCATAGTTGCTAACACCTTGCGTGTAGTACGCTTCTTCAGTTTGCACTTCCTTATATTGGCCTTCATACTCATCATTGCCTGTAGAGTAATCTAACAAAAGATATTGTACAAAAGGAGTGAGTTTCAAAAGAAACTCAGTAAGGCAGGTTATTCCATAATAGCATAAATAACATGATAGCATAAACATAGCATAATGTGATATGATATGAAACAGACAATTCATGTATGAGTCTAACTCTATGTATGCTGGTCTCTATAGGTATACATGATTTAAGTTATAGCACCATACTTCTTTAGGAAGGTCATTCACTCCCCCTCAGCCATCTTGGCATCTTGGGTCTGCCGGTGGTAGTTGGGTCTTGCATCCCTCTTGGACATTCCTTGGTTAGGGGTTTAGGTCACCTCTCTCTCACATCACCATTGGTCTAAGTAGTGGCGCATGTCAAGGTAAAGCCTAGCCAAATGCAAGTCATCTACTTGGTTACATCAACTCAGATCTAGATACGTCCATTCCTCACCCCTGGCGATCCTTTCCGGTATCCTTCACACTAGAGTCAGCATAGTCCCAGACTATGGACTCATCAACCTTATTGGTTATCCACATATGGTAAACGGGAAGCTCTCACGTCCCCTCACGGGTTGGTTACCGGTCTTGAGCGCCTGTGAGCCCAAGTCTATCCATATGCAACCCTACCAATGAATGGCCCCCACAATGTGATTCATGTCTTCTCATGGGTTGGTTACCGGTCTTGAACACCCATGAATTCTCATTGCTACCACGGGTCGTTCGGTCTCAATACCCTTCCGAATCGGGTCTGATATAATAGGGAATATCCTAGCCAAACATTGCTAGACAAGTCCTAGGTATGACAACCAATAATCCGGGAAAGTGTCAAAGGGCAACATTGGAAATATCCCATACTATTCCCAATAATGTCCAAGGACATAAATGTCAAAAGGACATTCCCCAATCCCAAATCATACCTAAACAATCACAATCCCAATTCAGTCATATCATTCACGACATATATCTCATCAAATAGAAGAGTATAATAAAACAAGATCAAATGAATAAGCACATACATGAATAAGTATTCATACATGATCAAGTACATAAAGTAAATAAAGAAATAAGATCCTACTGTACTTACAACATTCATATCATAATAGAAACTATCATAACAGTAGCAAATCTAAGTAGTTCCCAAATTAGAAACTAAATCTATGCAATCTATGTTAATATGGTAACAACTGTCCTTACCTTAAATAGATTCGAATATATTTCGGACGGACAAGAGGATGAATCCAAAGTTAGCAAACAAACCCTAGAATAGCATCATATAGTCATTAGGAAGTAGTCCTAAAAGAATGAACATCAATCGAAACGGACAAAGAAATCCAATTCTGTCACTGCGGGTTGATTGGCTGGGTTGACTGGTTCAGTCAACCAGGCAATCTGCCTAGAGAGTAATCCGAATCCAAAAACAGTATTTTGATCCGAAACCTATTCTATACAATCCGGAATGCTACGAAACTTGGAGAGAATATCTAACACAGTAGTCTAAGACTAAAAAGCGTATTTTAGACATCAAACAATGATTAAAACCATTACTTACTAATTTGAAATCATACTTTCTATTTTGGTAAAAATCCTGGTTTTCATTAAAAACATGCTATGAATGAAAGAGATGAACTAGAGATGAAGAGATCTCATTCTAGTACATGAATACAGTAAATTAGAGGTATGAATAATCATGGAGAGGCATCTATAATGCTAGAAGAAATCAAAATAAGAATATGATCATAGATGCATGTAGAAAACATAAGAATCATGGTAAGAATTGATTATGATGATCATAGTATGAGAATGAATGGAGATTGTAGAAGATACAATTGCAGAGATGCAACATCTTCTTCATAATCTCAGATTAAAGAAGAGAAAGATCATGGAAATTATAAATCAATATCATAGAAGTAAGATTACTAACCTTTGATTGAAGAACAAGAGAGAGAACTTGCAAGTTTGCAAGGTTTGTTCTTCTTCAACACTTTTGGAAGCTTGGAGATGAGTTCCCTTCGTTCTCTAAGTGTTTTGGAGGCTAGAGATACTAAAAATAGGAAGTCCTACGGTATATATAGCAATATAACCTAAATAGAAGATTCTGCTCGAGTTCAGCAACCTTGGGTCGATTGGCTAGGTAGACTAGCCCAGTTGACCCAAGCTAATAGCAACGCCTGAATCAGGGATTTGAGGGCCTTTCACTACTCGGAATCAAACGAAACTGTAAACACATAAACTATAACTTACCTAGCATGAAAAAATGGCTTCAAATCATATCCAACCAAGCTCTATGGTCATCAACCAATCTTCTCTTCATCAAGGCGTAGTCTCTTTTCTAAATCCAACACTGTCTTCAAATATGTGGCATCATCGTCAATCTCCATAGGTTTGGAGTCGAACACTATGTCTTCTACTGATATGGCCCATAGTTGACTTTCACTTCTACTTCGGGTCTTCGGACCTACAGACAATAGAGTATCCGGGTTAAGGTTAGGGCCAGGTTTCACATTCCCCCTTCCTTAAAAGAAATTTCGTCCTCGAAATTGAAAGCATACCTGAACTTCCAAATAATAGCATAAATAACATAGTAACATAAACAAAGCATAATGTGATATGATATGAGACAGATAATGCATGTATGAGTCTAACTCTATGTATGCTGGTCTTTATAGGCAGACATGCTTTAAGTCATAGCACCATACTTCTTTAGGAAGGTCAATCACTCCCCCTTAGCCATCTTGGCATCTTGGGTTTGCCGGTGGTAGTTGGGTCTTGCATACTTCTTGGACATTCCTTGGTTAGGGGTTTAAGTCACCTCTCTCTCACATCACCATTGGTCTAAGTATTGGCGCATGTCAAGGTAAAGCCTAGCCCAATGCAAGTCTTCTACTTAGTCATATCAACTCAGATCCAGATACGTCCATTCCTCGCCCCTGGCGATCCTTTCTGGTATCCTTCACACTAGAGTCAGCATAGTCCTAGACTACGGACTCATCAACCCTATAGGTCATCCACATATGGTAAACGGGAAGCTCTCACGTCCCCTCACGGGTTGGTTACTGGTCTTGAACACCCATGAACCCCCATTGCTACCACGGGTCATTCGGTCTCAATACCCTTCCGAATCGGGTCTGATATAATAGGGAATATCCTAGCCAAACACTGCTAGACAAGTCCTAGGTATGAAAACCAATAATCCAGGAAAGTGTCAAAGGGCA
This sequence comes from Hakea prostrata, assembly GCF_041222555.1. NCBI lineage: Eukaryota > Viridiplantae > Streptophyta > Magnoliopsida > Proteales > Proteaceae > Hakea > Hakea prostrata. Next base: position 172,354 of record NW_028291203.1, on the reverse strand, counting down.
ACATTGGAAATATCCCATACTACTCCCAATGATGTTCAAGGATAGAAATGTCAAAAGGACATTCCCCAATCCCAAATCATACCTAAACAATCACAATCATAATTCAGTCATATCATCCACGACAGACATCTCATCATATGAAAGAGTATAATAAGACAATATCGAAATAGTAAGCAACATACATGAATAAGTATTCATACATGATCAAGTACATAAGTTAAATGAGGAAATAAGATCCTACTATACTTACAACATTCATATCATAATAGAAACTAACATAACAATAGCAAATCTAAGTAGTTCCCAAATTAGAAACTAAATCTATGCAATCTATGTTAATATGGTAACAACTGTCCTTACCTTAAATAGATCTGAATATATTCCGGACGGACAAGAGGATGAATCCAAAGTTAGCAAATAAACCCTAGAATAGCATCACACAATCATTAGGAAGTAGTCCTAAAAGAATAAGCATCAATCGAATTGAAACGGACGAAGAAATCCAATTCTGTCATTGCGGGTTGATTGGCTGGGTGGACTGAGTCAGTCGACCCAGGCAGTCTGCCCAAGTGCAAATCCGAATCCAAAAAGAGAATCTTGATCCAAAACCTATGCTACACAATCCGGAATGCGACGAAACTTGGAGAGAATGCCTAACACAGTAGTCTAAGACTAAAAATCATATTTTTGACATCGAACAACGATTAAAACTATTACTTACTAATTTGAAATCATAGTTTCTATTTTGGTAAAAAGCATGGTTTTCATTGGAAACATGCTATGAATGAAAGAGATGAACTAGAGATGATAAGGTCTCATTCTAGTACAAGAACACAGTAAATTAGAGGTATGAATAATCATGGAGAGGCATCTACAATGCTAGAATAAATCAAAATAGGAATATGATCATAGTTTAAGAAGAAATCATAAGAATCATATTAAGAATGAATAAGATGATCATGGCATAAGAGAATGAAAAGAGATTGTAAAGATACGACTACAAGGTTGCAACATCTTCATCATAATCTCAGTTCAGAGATGAGAGTGATCATGGAAAGAATGAATCAAGAACACAAAAGATTGAATATTAACCTTTGATTGAAGAACAAGAGAGAGAACTAGCAAGATTGCAAGATTAGATCTTCTTCTATACTTCTGGAGGCTTGGAGATGGTTTCCCTTCGCTCTCTAAGTGTTTTTGTGAAATCCAGCCCAAAACCTAAATTAGACACCCTATTTGTTTTGGATGAAGAAGAACTTGTTTGATGTTTGACCTTGAAGTTGGACCTTGAGTATGGTGTTGATATGTTTAGAAGGTCCTAGGAAGTCAAGTCGGACCTCTCCCTTAGTATAGATTCAAAAACCCATAGAAAATTGATGATGGAATTCCCTACTTGAAGAGCTTGGTTGATTTAGAAAAGAGAATGCACCTTGATGAAGAGAAGATTGGCTGATGACCTTAGAGCATGGTTAGATATGATTTAAAGCCATTTTCCTATGCTAGGTAAGTTATAGTTGTTGTGTTTAAAATTTTGTTTGATTTCGATAAGAGAAAGACCCTCAAATCCCTGTTTTAGGCTATGCTGTCAGCCTGGGTCGACTGGGCCAACCAACCCAACCCACTCGACTCAAGTAAACAGAATTCGAGCAGAATCTTCTATTTAGGTCATTATTGCTATATATACCTCATAACTTCGTGTTTTTAGTATCCCTAGCCTCCAAAACACCTAGAGAACGAAGGGAACTTATTTCCAAGCCTCCATTGGTGTAGAAGAAGATCTACATTCAACTCTCAAGCTTTCTCTCTCTTGTTCTTCAATCAAAGGTTAGTATTCAATCTATTATGCTATTGATTCATTCTTACTAGGATCATTCTCTTCTCTGATCTGAGATTATGAGGAAGATATTGCATCTCTGCAATCATATCTTCTACAATCTCTTCTCATTCTATATGCTATGATTTCATATTCATTCTCTACATGATTTTCATGATTTCTTCTTAAACTATGATCATGTTCTTATTTCGATTTCTTCTAGCATATTAGATGCATCTCTATGATCATTCTTACTCTTGATTTACTGTGTTCATGTACTAGAATGAGGTCTCATCATCTCTAGTTCATCTCTTTCATTCATAGCTTGTTTTCAATGAAAACCATGTTGTTTTCCAAATTAGAAAGTCTTGTTTTCCAAAATAGAAACTATGATTCTAAATTAGAAAGTAATAGTTTTAATGGTGGTTTGATGTCTAAATTATGCTTTTTAGTCTTAGACTACTGTGTTAGACAATCTCTCCAAGTTTCGTCGCATTCCGGTTTGTGTAACATAGGTTTCGGATCAAGATTCTCTTTTTATTTTTGGATTTGCTCTTGGGCAGATTTCCTGGGTCGACTGGAGCACTCAACCCAGCCAATCAACCCGCAATGACAGCAACTTTGTCTTTCATCCATTTCGACTCCAATCTTTTGGAATCACTTCTTATGACCTATACATGTTTTGTCAAGCTTGTTTAGGTGATTTTGGATCTGTTCTCTGATCTCTTATTTGAAGACTATAAGTTTGGATTACGAGGTGAGTATTCCAACTCATAATATGCCTATTTACATGTCTTTATGTATTATGACATGAATGCATGATTTAGCTACTGTTATGTTAGTTTCCATTATGATATGAATGCTGTAAGTACAGTAGGATCTTATTTCCTTATTTACTTTATGTACTTGATCATGAATGAATACTTATTCATGTATGTTTCTTATTCATTTAATCTTGTCTTATTATACTCTTCTATTTGATGAGATATCTATCGTGGATGATATGACTGAATTATGATTGTGATTGTTTAGGTATGATTTGGGATTGGGGAATGTCCTTTTGACATTTCTGTCCTTGGACATCATTGGGGATAGTATGGGATATTTCCAATGTTGTCCTTTGACACTTTCCCGGATTATTGGTTGTCATACCTAGGACTTGTCTAGCAGTGTTTGGCTAGGATATTCCTTGTTATATCAGACCCGATTCAGAAGGGTATTGAGACCAAATGACCCGTGGTAGCAATGGGGATTCATGGGCACTCAAGACCGGTAACCAACCCGTGAGGGGACATGAATCACATTGTGGGGGCCATTTATGGGTAGGGTTGCATATGGATAGACTTGGGCTCATGGGCGTTCAAGACCGATAACCAACCCGTGAGAAGACATGAGAGCTTCACGTTTATATGTGGTTGACCTATAGGGTTGATGAGTCCGTAGTCTGAGTTGTTTGTAGCCATAGGATACGCTGACTCTAGTGTGAAGGATACCGGAAAGGATCGCCAGGGGCGAGGAATGGACGTATCTGAATCTGAGTTGATATGACTAAGTAGAAGACTTGCATTGGGCTAGGCTTTACCTTGACATGCGCCAATACTTAGATCAAACGGTTATGTGAGAGAGCGGTGACTTAAACCCCAGCCAAGGTTGTCCGTAAGGTGTACCGACCCATTACCAACCGATGATGTGTGATTGAGACCTTCCCAAAGAAGTATGGTGCTATGACTTAAAGCATGTCTGCCAATAGAGACCAACATACATACATAGAGTTAGAAGCATATTTGCATATATTGTTTCATATCATTGCATATATGTTTGCTTGTGAATTAATGTGAAGATGCTTATTGTGTTTGGTTTACTTGCTAAGTTCTTTTGAGCTTACCCTTCGGGGGACTTGTTTTTAGATGACATTGCAGGTACGAAAGAGAACCCGCGCACCAGCACGGAGAACCTTTCCTTATATGGTTTAGCTTCGGATGTCCTTGGACAAGGTAATGAACAGCGAGGCAGCCAACACTCGAATTTCGGCTGCACTGACGACTCCTATTGATGGCAGCCGGCATCATCTTATTCATCGATGGGATCGTGCGCTAGATGCTGATCTGGAGCTTCAAGAGCATGACCCTAAAGTGAAGAGGATGAAGATTGAAGAAGAACAAGAGCCGACTGAAGATGTGGATTAGATTATCTTGTTTCTTCTAGACTTTTATTTTACTTGTATTAGCTTAGAGCTTGCTTTAGATTTCGATCTACCTTCTGCATATGTTGTGGGGTATATTTCCGCTATACTCTACAGTTGTCTTTTGATTTGGTATCTTTTTATTCCACACTCTGATATTCTTTAGTGATCCTTTTGTGATCCTTTCTTGACTTTTACTATTAACTTATTAGAATACAATGATTTGTTCTTGCTTTTGATTATGTTATTGTGGATAATCCTAAACTTGATCTTTTGGGCTGTGGATCACTCCCCCGGGTAAACTAGATAGGGTATAGGCTGGGTGTATTTGGGCGGGATGTGACAGTTTTGGAGGCTAGGGATACTAAAATCACGAAGTCATGGGGTATATATAGCAATATAACCTAAACAGAAGATTTTGCTCGAGTTCAGCATCTCTGGGTCGATTGGCTGGGTAGCCTGGCCCAATCGACCCAAGCAGTCGACCCAGGCAGACAGTAAAGCCAAAGTCAGGGATTTGAGGGCCTTCCACTACTCAGAATCAAACGAAACTTTAAACACATATTCTATAACTTACCTAGCATGGAAAAATGGCTTTAAATCATATCCCACCAAGCTCTATGGTCATCAACCAATCTTCTCTTCATCAAGGCGTAGTCTCTTTTCTATATCCAACACTGTCTTCAAGTATGGGGCTTCATCTTCACTCTCCATAGGTTCGGAGTCAAACACTATATCTTCTATTGATATGGCCCATAGTTGACTTTCACTTCTACCTCGGGTCTTACAAAAGAGTAACCGGGTTAAGGTTAGGGCCGGGTTTCACACATGCTAACGTACCTCACAACCCCATTGTACCATTAAAATCAGGTCTCATGAGAGAAATTCTAGTCCTTTTGCAAGATGGGGCATAGACTTGGTGGGAAAATCGCCAAAAGCTTCAAGAGGAAGAGAGTACCTAGTGGTTGCAATGGATTATTTCACAAAGTGGTTAGAAGTAGAACCTCATGCATCAATAAGTACTGACCAAATGAAGCGCTTCATCACCCACAATATCATATACAGGTATGGAGTTCAAAAGAAAATTGTGTCTGATCACGGGAAATAGTTCGATAACCTAGCTCTTAAAAGATTCTGCAAAGATTAGGGGATCGAGCATGATCTCTCCTTGGTAGCTTACCCTCAAAGCAATGGATAGGTTGAAGTGACAAATCGAACTATGCTCAGTAGATTGAAGAAAAGGCTAGAAAAATTAAAAGGAAGGTGGGTTGACGAACTGCCAAGTGTTCTCTAGTCGTACCGAATAACACTTAGGACAACCTTTCCACAGGAGAATCTCCATTCAGACTCGCATATGGAGTAGAGGTGTGAGTATCGGTTGAAGTATAAGTCGACTCTCTTAGAGAAGAAGAGTTCATGAAGAGGCTAACACTGAAGGCATGAAAGCCTACATAGACCTAATCGACGAAATCAGAGATAAAGCACAATATCGCCTAGAAAAGTACCAAAGGTGGATTGCCACTTATTATAATGCCAAAGTAAAAATGAGGCAATACCTTCCTGGAGACTTATTCCTTTTCCGAACAGCAACGTAAGATTTGACCAACCAAGGGAAGCTAGCTTTGAACTGGGAAGGCCCATACATAGTCATCCAGCATGTCGCCTCAAGAGCATATCATCTACGAGATCCAGAGACTGGGCAAGTGATTCCTTGATCATGGAATTCGAGAAATCTCAGAAAATACTATTAGTAATACGTTTTGAATTTTCTTCTTTAAGAATATATTTGTTCATTATTTGTAAGGGTTTTTCCCCAATTTTCTTTCCCATTGATTAGCAACACAAGTATTAATACAAAACTTCTCTTTTTGAGCAAATAAAAACTTTCACTGCCTAAGTAAGTTACACTTTGCTTTTTGAGCAAATTCTTCCAAGTCCCCATGCTCAGGGGCAAACAAATAGTAAGACTCCTCTTGACCACACAAACATGGTAACTTAAAAGCGTGAAGCATAAGACTTCTCGACCAAATATTGAGATGTGATCGAGCAAACAATAAAAGGAGCATACAAGAAGAAAATTCACTCGACCAAATAACTTCATAAATTAAAAGGCATTTATGTATTTACAAAGACAAAATATGGTTGACAAAATTCAAGTCCAAACAACAAAAACAAGAAAAAGTTAAAAATGCCCAGTCATTTTTGGGATCACCTTCTTCCTCCTCAGTTGAACCTTCCTCTGCCAAGCCACCATCATCCATCTCTTCCTCCTCAGAAGAATCATCTTTCTTTGTAGGTTTTGAGCTGCTCAATGAACCGATCTTAGGTGCCGGCTCCTAATTGGAGACAAAAAAATCTGTTACATCAACCCCCTAAGGCTTCGGAGACCTAGGAAGAAGTTCACACCATTTTGGAAGAGGAATTTTGAGGTCGTCATAAATCCCAAGGTCAACCAAGCGCTTGAACTTTTCCAAATCCAAGTCTTTGAACTCACCAATAATGCTCGTGAAAGTCTCCTCCGAACATACTGGAACCTAAGTGCAACAACTTTAGCCATGAAATACCTACACTTTGATGTCTTGATCCACCTTTTTATTACCTCATGATGAAGCTTGTTGGGAAGGTCCTCAAAGGTGGTTAGAAATATCTCAGCAAGTAAATGGGATAGCCGAGCAACCTTGTGATCGGAATGCTGCAACCTCTTGAGCAAACCGGATACCTTCTCCTTTTCCTTATCAGCAAGTGCCTTTTCTTACTGTCCAAGGAACCTTGTGTCTCCTCCAGTTTAGTCTTAAGATTTTTCTTCTTAGACTCCATCGCCTCATTTTTCCCCTTTAAGGAAACCTCCCCGACCAGAACAGCATCTCAAGTAACCCAATCATTTTTGCTCGAATGCAAAGTAGCTAACTCAATTTCATGATCTTTCAAACATTGTTTGAGCTATCTAACAGTAAAAAAAATCCTCTTGAGCAACCACCATACTTTCGCCCAATGCTTGGGTAAGGGCACATGCCATCTTGCAATAGGCAACCGATCATTAGAAAGAAGACATCCAAGACAGCTGGTTGGTAAAAATAGTGACAACATACCTCATAGTCACATTATGGGCGTGGAGACGACCCATCCTACGAAGATATCGCTCGTTGGCCAGCAAAAGTACACCGGCCAACCAGTCATTAGCAATTCTTGAGCCGTCTTGATCATTGATGGATGACTGATCAGTAACCAACCAATCTGGTTGGAGAATGAGGCCCTCAAAAGGTACTCCAGTATTTGATGGATCAGTTGGAGTGGTCGAAGTAGATGCAGGTGGAGTTGCTGTTTCTTTCACAGAATTGCTAGGGGGCTCTTTCATTTGAAGCTCCTCCGCAGTTGGTCTTTTGGGAAGACCACTCTCTCCAGCTTTCTTAGGACGAGATCAGAAGAAGTCTTAGACCTCCCCCTCTTTGATGGATGGGGAATTGCCCTTCCCCTAGTAGAAGCATGAGAAGCTTGACCTAACTCGGATTTCATCGGGTGGCGAGTTTCTACATCCTTGAAATCTTGCTGGACCGTGGCCGCCTCAAATTCCTCAGCACCAAGCAACATTGCATCCATAGAACCAAACATGAAAGGTTAGAAAAATTTATATAAAAAAACCTTATAATAAACCTGTCTATTATTATAAGGAATATATGGGAGCTCCCCAGGTAGAAACCCCCAAAAGTGAAGAATGCTAAGGTATTTCAGACAATACCTACCCATTCACTAATTGGAAGTTCAAGTCCTCGATAAGGATTTGCAGGATTCGATCTTTAGCTTCATGCTCGGACTGACTTAACTCTGGAAAATTGTTTGACCCCTCCACAAGGCCCCTCGACCAAACAATTGGAAAGTTGGGGGTGGAAGGTGGTTGGACAAAAATGAATCTAGGCCTCCATACTTGGTATTGGTCAGAAGAGTCCCTTCTCCAACAAAGTTATCATCCCGGCTCAACTGGGAGGAGTTTCACTTAGAAACATAAAACCAAAGGTCTTGTTCTTGCTTCTTAGCCATAAAAAGTGTAAAAACAAATTAAGGTTTGGGCAGATACTGACCTTACTCTGTTTGCAAAACCCCCCCAAAAACACTATCATCCTTAAGATGGTCGAACGAGATTGGCATAGGAGTAACTTCAACAGTAAGATCACTATAGTTGAAGTGAGAAGCATTATTATGAGTCTCCCCTGAAGTTTACCATTGTCAAAAAAATAAAAAAAGCACATTTGAGATTCATCAAACACAATATCATGAGAGATATAAACCTTGGTGGTTGAAGGATCAAGGCATTTTTAGCCCTTTTTCATAGATGAATAGCCCAAGAAAATACATTTTCCAGCCCAAGGGTCTAACATGCCACCACATGAATGGAAGAAACACCCACACTCAAAGACTTGAAGATGACCACTACTAACAGAGCGTCCACGAAGAATTTTTATTGGGGGCTTATACTTCAGAATTTTGTTGGGGAGACAGTTAATTAAGTAACAACTAGTTGAAACAACGTAAGACAAATAAGTTTTAGGGACTTGTGCATGAAACAAAAGAACACGAGTCAACGCAAGAAGATGCTGATTTTCTCGTTTGACAACTTCGTTTTGCTGTGGAATGTTAATACAGGAAGTCTAATGCAACATCCTTGACTTTGAATAAAGGACTGAAATGAGGGTGGACTTGCCGTCATGGCGGAAAGAACAAATTCCAAACCTTCAAGAACAATTTCCAATCCAAGTTCTGAAATTGAGGACAACAATGGTTGACTCAAAGCATTCAAATCCAATTCTTTTCTTTTACTTTTCCTGCTTAGAGCATCAACAACCACATTTGATTTACCAGGGTGATACTGAATGTCACAGTCATAATCAGGGACCAATTCTAACCATCTTCTTTGTCTCATATTTAACTTCTTTTGGGTAAAGAAGTATTTCAAGCTTTTGTGATATGTGAAAATAGCAATTTTCTCACCATACAGGTAATGTCTCCAAATCTTCAAAGTGAAGACAACTGCGGCAAGCCCTAAATCATGAGTGGGGTAATTCCACTCATATTCCTTCAATTGCTGAGAAGCATAGGCTACAATCTTGCCATGTTGCATAAGAATGCAACCCAATCCAATCTTTAATGCATCAGTATAGACTGTCAAACCACCGGAGTCATTAGGTATGGTCAAAACCGGGGCACTTGTCAATCTATCTTTCAACTCTTGAAAATTCTTTTCACAAGTGTCAGTCCAGACAAACTTCTCTTCTTTTCTAGTTAGCTTAGTCATAGGGGCAACCAACCTAGAAATGTTCTCAATAAACCTTTTGTAGTATCTTGCCATTCCTATAAAACTTCTTATTTTTGTCATAGTCTTTAGTCTTTCCCAATTGGCAACTGCTTGTACCTTTTCTGGGTCAACACGAATACCTTCAGCTGAAATCACATGCCGAGAAATACTACTCTTTAGAGCCAAAAATCACACTTGCTAAACTTAGCATACAACTTCTTTTCTCTTAACCTTTGCAAAGTGAAATTTAGATGTCTCAAATGCTCTTCTTCACTCTTTGAGTAAATCAAGATGTCGTCAATGAAGACTATCACAAACTTATCAAGCACATCATGAAATACTCGGCTCATGAGATCCATGAACACAATAGAAGCATTAGTCAAATTGAAAGGCATGACTCTAAACTCAAAGTGACCATATCTTGTTCTAAAAGCTGTCTTGAAAATATCACTTGACTTCACTTTAAGTTGGTGGTATCCCAATCTCAAGTCAATCTTTGAGAACACAGTGTGCCTTTCAATTGATCGAAGAGGTCATCAATCCTAGGCAGCGGATATCTATTCTTAATGGTCAACTTGTTCAACTCCCGGTAATCAATGCATAGACGCATGCTACAATCCTTCTTCTTAACAAACAAAACCGGACCTCCCCAAGGTGATACACTAGGCTGTAAAACATCTAACTAAGAGCTCATTCAGCTGGTTTTGTAGTTCCTTCAATTCGGTAGGTGCCATTTTATACGAGGCTTTAGATACCGGAGCAGCTCCTAGGATTAAATCAATCGAGAACTCAACATCTCTATTAGGGGGCAGCCCTGACAGATCATCTGGAAAAACATCCACGAAGTCACAGGCAGCCTTGACTTCTTCAATCTTCTTCTCTTACTTAACCTTGCTTCTGGGTGAAGCACTTTCCACTAATGCATAGACTTGCATCTGTGCGGTCAAGGTCTTCTTACCGATTCTTCCTTTCTCGCCTTGAAATTCAAATTGAATCTTCTTCTCACAAACCAAAACAGAACATTCTTCTAACACTTTATCTAGTTTCACAACAGATCCAATAGGAGTACTAATCATCAAACAACTAGATAGATTCTTGGGTGTTATTTAGTCTTCTTAATGAATGCAGATGAAATGAACGAATGAGATGCACCCGTATCAAATAAAACAAATGCAAGTATAGAAGCGACTAACAATGTACCTGTCACCACATCGTGGTTCACACTTGTTCAGTACCGAAAATACTGAACACTCTTCCAGAAGGAGGGGCAGGAGCACTCTTCGCTATAGGGGCTGACGGCTGAATTGACTTCTTAGGGCAAATACAAGCGAAGTGTCCGGTCTGCTTATAGTAAAAGAAAACATGGTCCCTTGGTCCAACTGGAATCTTTGCAATAGGGGGCTTCTGAACCATGGGTCTAGGATTAGCATTCACAGGCCTAGCATTACGAATATTCACTGCTTGTCTATTCCCACCATATTGACTATGCTGACTGGCATGTGAAAATCCAGGATTCTGACCTACACTCTTAGGCTGGAAAGCAGGAGTAGGGTATGGTGTAGGTCTAACAAATCGCCACTCAGTACGATCAACTAAACTAGGATTCCTTGGCTGCCACAGCCGTTGCACACGAGCATTCTCTTTTTCAGTCTCTTCCAACTTCTTCACATTCTGAACAATCTGGGCATAACTGTCAATAGGGAGAACAGTGAGGTATGCTTTGATTGAAGGCCGCAAACCTTTGAAGAATTTCTTTGCCTTTGCACGATCAGGTCTCATGGAATCAGGGGCAAAGAAGAAAAGTTCTTCAAACTTTTGCTAGTAGTCCAACACAGACAGAGAACCTTACACAAGAGCCATAAACTCGGCTTCCTTGGCATCCTCCACAGCTTCAGGGAAATAATTCTTGCAGAAAACCTCTTTAAAAAATTTTCCAAGTCACAACACCAACATGCAATTCTTCAAGAATAGGTTGGGTGGAGGTCCACCAAGCATCAGCTTCATACTGGAGCTTCTGCTCAGCAGACAAAATCTTCTAAGCTTCAAAACACTGTAGATGACGAAAAGCCTTCTCTAGTTCTCGCAGCCACTTTTTCGGAAACAAGGTATCTTTAGTCACACCAGTGAAGGTAGACACTTGCAACTTCAAAAAACTCTCCATCAGATGGGTATGGGGAGTTCCAACAAATCTTTCTGCGTTCGGAATAGCAGCATGAAGATTTTCGTTTGCACCAGTATGAGTTTCATTATGTAGGTTCATGAAACCAGTAATGATTTGATTGTACTGATTAGCTTGCTGTTGCATGATATTGCCCATGATGTTGGCGATATCACGGAAACTCTGGGAGCACCACAGGGATGTCATTAGTAGTTTGACCATTAGCATGAGTCTACTGGTCAGAACCACCGTTAAGTACCTCTTCATTCCCATTGCTACTAGAAATAACGTAACGATTTCTCAAGACAACCATTCTACAAAACCAAAAAAGATCAAGAACACCAAAAATCGAAGATTCAACATAAGTCACATGTCCAAATGATTGGAAATCTTAAATTAGGCTTACAAACATCCATATAGTCATCAATCAATCAATCATAGGACAAAATTAACATTTTCCCAAAATTCAACAGAAATTGGAGCTACTGTGACTGTTGGTCAACTGCTTGGTCGATTGGCCCAGTCGACCAACCAAACGACCAAGTCTGGCAGCACGCAAAAATTAGGGTTTTTAGTCACAAATCCACATTTCAAACCTTGCAAACTTGAGAGAGAGCTCTGGAGAAAAGGTCCTAAGGTCTTCCAAGGTGATTCCAAGTTGGTTTGGTGCTTCAACCACATCTCTACATCACTCTTAGATCATCACACAAGGTAAACTCTCTTTTTCTCTCTCAAATGCTTCCTTTCATGCTTGCATTTACCAAAAATCATGTTATGAGGTGTCTATTGTTAGAAATCATGTCTAGGAACACTTAAAAACATGTTCCATGAGTTGTTAACACAATGCGATGCTTAGACAACAAGTACTAACACAAACAAGCTTTCTTTCACCGTTAATGCAACCGAAAATCCCAAATTTTAGGAAAACATCGATTACTTTCAAACCACTAGGATTTTTAACACCAAATGAAATGCTACATGCTAGAAATGATATGGTATATGTGTGCATGTAGTTTTATTTAACCAATTTCAAAATTTAAAAAATCCCCAAATTTTCTTCTTGCTGAATTTTTGACTTTAGACCATGATTTCGATGGATTTTCTTCAAATAAAACATCTTAGCATTTTAACCCAAGTATTATGCACATGCTAGTATGTTCAAATTGCATTTTCCCCAAAATAAAAAATTTCCGAAAATGCCCTTCTTGTTGAATTTTTCGCAAAAACACTGACAATCAATTTCCTTTGTCTTTTCCACAGACATTCACACTATGCAGGGACGGGGACGAGGTCGTCTAGTGGGTGCCATGATAGGTAAGGGTCGGGTTCCAGCTAAGCCACGAGCGGAGGTTATACGACTAGATCGATTCGACACGTCGCAGGCAGAGTTCTTGTACGAGGCGTACTTTGAGTATTGCCACATAGAGTTTGGTCGGCTACTCCACCTACCACAACTCAGGGTATTTAGGATCTGGCAGAGATTTGACACCATGCGGTGGACTCATCTCTTCACGGCAGACTTGCCTGTATATCCAAAGCTAGTGAGGTTGCTCTTCAGCAACCTTTCATCCACTGAGGAGGCCAGAGGTAGGGGTCGTCCTTTTCGATTGATCATTGAGAGCCGGGTCTGGGAGACACAAGATTAGATTTTCTACGGACATTGGCTTAGATTCTACAAGTACCATATTATCCATATGAGTGTAGGTGGATACCTACAGGAGCTGAGGTGGACAACTACTTACTACCATATGAGCTTCACGAGATATGTTCCACTCTTTGGAATGACCATCGGTGTTACGCTCCACGGAACAGTGGACAGATGACGGATTCGGCTAGAGTTATCGGTCGCTTTGTGGGCCGGAGCATCATGCCAAAGGCTAGACATCACCATCGGATCATAGTGATGGAAGCCTTAGTCATATACCACATCTACATGGGGTTTGAGATCTACTTGTCCTACATCATCCAGAACGTCATGATAGATCTAGTCGTGCATCTGAGTACAAGGAACCTTTGCTTTAGACAGCTACTGAAACTAGTCTTCCAATACTTCGAGGTGAGGCTGGGGGCACAGATGAGGTCACTGCAGATATAGGCTATGCCATCGGGACGAGGACTATCTATCAGATGCAGCTTACCCAGACTGAGAGATTTGAGGGTGAGGATAATGATGACTTAAAGGAGGAGTGTGATGAGTCAGATGGTGGTGGTGAGGATGCTGGTCCAGATAGTGATGGCCAGGTCGAAGATGATATTGATATGCATGAGGCTGATCCGAAGCATCACGAGATTCCCACATCATTGCATTTTGAGATCGGAGGCCCGTCACACAAAGTTCCAGAGACTTTGAATCTATGTGCACATATGCGATCCATGACTTCCATGCTTAAGACAATGGAGGTCAGATAGGAGCAGATGTACAATGCGATGGAGTCGAGGCAAGAGCAGATAGAGTCGAGATAGGAGCCGATCCACAGCCCAAAAGATCAAGTTTAGGAACGATCATATCCATTTAGCACAATAACATAATCAAAAGCGAGAACAAATCATTGTATTCTAATAAGTTAATAATAAAAGTCAAGAAAGGATCATAGAAGGATTACTAAAGAATATCAGAGTGCGGAATAAAAGGATACCAAATCAAAAGACAACTGTAGAGTATAGCGGAAATATACCTCACAACATATGCGGAAGGTAGATCGAAGTCTAAAGCAAGCTCTAAGCTAATACAAGTAAAATAAAAGTCTAGAAGAAACAAGAGAATCTAATCTACATCTTCAGTCGGCTCTTCTTCTTCTTTAGTCTTCATCTTCTTCACTTTAGGGTCATGCTCTTGAAGCTTCAGATCAGCATCTAGCGCATGATCCCATTGACAAATAAGATGATGCCGGCTGCCATCAATAGGAGTCGTTAGTGCAGCCCAAATCCAAGTGTTGGCTGCCTCGCTGTTCATTACCTTGTCCAAGGACTTCTGGAGCTGAACCATATAAGGAAAGGTTCTCCGTGCTGGTGTACGGGTTCTCTTTCGTACCTGCAATGTCATCTAAAAACAAGTCCCCCGAAGGGTAAGCTCAAAAGAACTTAGCAAGTAAACCAAACACAATAAGCATCTTCACATGTATTCACAAGGAAACATATATGCAATGATATGAAACAATATATGCAAATATGCTTCTAACTCTATGTATGTATGCTGGTCTCTATTGGCAGACATGCTTTAAGTCATAGCACCATACTTCTTTGGGAAATTCTCAATCACACATCATTAGTTGGTAATGGGTCGGTACACCTTATGGACAACCTTGGCTGGGGTTTAAGTCACCGCTCTCTCACATAACCGTTTGGTCTAAGTATTGGCGCATGTCAGGGTAAAGCTAGCCCAATGCAAGTCTTCTACTTAGTCATATCAACTCAAATCCAGATACGTCCATTCCTCGCCCCTGGTGATCCTTTCCGGTATCCTTCACACTAGAGTCAGCATAGTCCCAGACTACGGACTCATCAACCCTATAGGTCATTCACATATAGTAAACGTGAAGCTCTCATGTCCTCTCACGGGTTGGTTACCGGTCTTAAGCGCCCATGAGCCCAAGTCTATCCATATGCAACCCTACCCATAATGGCCCCCACAATGTGATTCATGTCCGCTCACGGGTTGGTTACCGGTCTTGAGCGCCCATGAATCCCCATTGCTACCACGGGTCGTTCAGTCTCAATACCCTTCCGAATCGGGTTTGATATAACAGGGGTATTCCTAGCCAAACACTACTAGACCAATCCTAGGTATGTCAACCAGTAGTTAAGGAAAGAGTCAAGGGGCACCATAGGAAAGCGTCCCATACCACTTCCACTGATGTCCAAAGACAGAAACGCCAATAGGGCATTCCCCATTCCACAACTACGACCTAATCATCCACATCACATCATGATTCCAAACATATCATAATCACACTCATATCCACATCATAGTCCATATCACATTCTCATAATCAATAATCAGTTCTAATATGAAATTAGCAATGTGGACAAGCTACTGTAATTGCAAAAGTATCATGATGTAAAGAAAACCAAACAACATTAGTTAAATCATGCATTCATATCATAATACGTAAAAACATGTAAATAGGCATATTGTGACTTGCAATACTCACCTCGTAATGCGAACTTATAGTCTTCAAATAAGAGATCAAAGAACAGATCCAAAATCACCTAAACAAGCTTGACAAAACATATATAGGTCATAAGAAGTGATTCCAAAAGATTGGAGTCGAAACGGATCGAAAACAGAGTTGCTGTCACTGCGGGTTGATTGGCTGGGTTGAGTGCTCCAATCGACCCAGGCAATCTGCCCAAGAGCAAATCCTAAAATAAAAAGAGAATCTTGATCCGAAACCTATGCTACACAAACTGGAATGCAACGAAACTTGGAGAGATTGTCTAACACAGTAGTCTAAGACTAAAAAACATATTTTAGACATCAAACAACGATCAAAACCATTACTTACTAATTTGGAATCATACTTTCTATTTTGGAAAACAAAACTTTCTAATTTGGAAAACAACATGGTTTTCATTGAAAACAAGCTATGAATGAAAGAGATGAACTAGAGATGATGAGACCTCATTCTAGTATATGAACACAGTAAATCAAGAGTAAGAATGATTATACAGATGCATCTAATATGCTAGAAGAAATAAAAATAAGAACATAATCATAGTTTTAGAAGAAATCATGAAAACCATGTAGAGAATGAATATGAAATCATAGCATATAGAATGAGAAAAGATTGTAGAAGATATGATTGCAGAGATGCAATATCTTCCTCATAATCTCAAATCAGAGAAGAGAATGATCATAGTAAGAATGAATCAATAGCATAATAGATTGAATACTAACCTTTGATTAAAGAACAAGAGAGAGAAAGCTTGAGAATTGAATGTCGATCTTCTTCCACACCAAAGGAGGCTTGGAGATGAGTTCCCTTCGTTCTCTAGGTGTTTTGGAGGCTAGGGATACTAAAAACACGAGTTTATGAGGTATATATAGCAATAATGACCTAAACAGAAGATTTTGCTCGAATTCTGTTTACTTGGGTCGAGTGGGTTGGGTTGATTGGCCCAGTCGACCTAGGCTGACAGCATAGCCTAAAACAGGGATTTGAGGGTCTTTCTCTTATCGGAATCAAACAAAATTTTAAACACAACAACTATAACTTACCTAGAATAGGAAAATGGCTTTAAATCATATCTAACCATGCTCTAAGGTCATCAACCAATCTTCTCTTTATCAAGGTGCATTCTCTTTTCTAAATCAACCAAGCTCTTCAAGTAGGGAATTCCATGATAAGCATGCATTTACCATTATTTATTTGATTTAATTCCCCATACTTATTTAATTAAAGAGATCTAATTGAGTATTTTTGTGTATTTTTCAGGAATAAGGAGATTTTGGATATTAGAGATAATATGGAGTAAAGTTGGCAAATATATTAGATATTGGTGGATTTTAAATCATGGCATTCAATCTTGCTGCTCAAGAAATCATGAAAAGTGAGATCTTAGCCAAATTGGAAATAGGTGGAGGTCTAAGGAACAAAATTGGTAATAAATCTGAAAATCGGGTAAACAGACCTACCTTCAGTATTTTGGGAATATCTCTCTCGTATGAGCTTGGATTTCAATGATTCAAGATGCTATGGAACGAAATTGAAAATATATACGACTTTCCAGTTTTGAGTTTTTCCAAATTCCGAAATAATAAAGGTTGAATCTACGGGTACAGAGAAGGATTCATTGTGTGCGGGAGACATAAAAGAGAAGCCAACCACAGAGAAGAAAGGGGGACGGCGAATGCGGCTCTCATCTCTCATTGCTGAAGAAGAAGACCACATCTCTTTCTCTCTCTCTCTCCCCCCCTATGTTTCATCTTTATTTTTCTTATGAACCTTGTGATAATGAGTAGCTAGTTCTTTTCTTTGGGATGTAGATGAACCATGCTTATTTCATTAATTTGATTGTTCTATCTCTTCTAGTTGATTGTGTTTGAGTTTGGCCAAAGATGTTCTATAGCTCAGCGAACTAAGCGTGCCAAGCTTCCACGAAGGACGATAGTCTTGTGAAGATAGGGCATATCTAGGAAAACCATCCTTAATTTACTTTGAAGTGTAGAGTATATCGGTTAGGGAAAAGCATTGGGGATTCGAAATCCCAAAGATCTTCACATATTCACAGTTAACGTTTTACATTAGTTAATAGATTTAGTTTAAATTTAGTTTTGTTAAATTCAATCTTAGTAACTTAGCCTTTTAGTTCCCCATAGTTCGACCCCGTACTTTCTGCTTGCTAGATTAGTATAGGATTTTATTTTTGATTGGTTAGCGACACGATCATTCCATCATCAATTTTCTATGGGTTTTCGAATCTACACTAAGGGAGAGGTCCGACTTGACTTCCTAGGACCTTCTAAACATATCAACACCATACTCAAGGTCCAACTTCAAGGTCAAACATCAAACAATTTCTTCTTCATCCAAAATAAATAGGGTGTCTAATTTAGGTTTTGGGCTGGATTTCACATTAAGAGTAGTATGCACCATCGGCTTGAGCTTCATAGTACTGGCCGTCATACTTGTTAGTACCTGTAGAATAATATAACAAAGATATTTGCACAAAAAGGAGTGAGTTCAAAAGAACTTAGCCGGGCAAGTTATATCCATAACAACATAAATAACATGATAGCAAAACATAGCAAATGCATTATGATATGAAACAAACAATGCATTTATGAGTCGAACTCTATGTATGTTGGTCTCCATAGGCAGACATGCTTTAAATCATAGCACCATATTCCTCTGGGTCTGGTCCAAATCACTCTCTTTCGATTGGTAATGGGTCCTACATCCCTCGGGACATTCCTTGGCTGGGGTTTAGGTCACCACTCTCTCACGTCACCGTTTGGTCTGAGTATTGGTGCATGTCAGGGTTAAGCCTAGCCAAATGCAAGTCATCTACTTGGTTATATCAAGCAGAGTTAGATACATCCATTCCTTGCCCTGGGCTATCCTTTCCGGTATCCTTCTCACTAGAATCAGCGTATCCTATGGCTACAACCAACTTGGACTATAGACTCATCAACCCTATTGGTCATCCACAAATAATAGACGGGAAGCTCTCATGTCCTCTCACTGATATAACTCACTGGTCTCGAGCGCCCATGAGCCCAAGTCTACTATTTGCAACCCTACCAATGAATGGTCCCCACAATGTGATTCATGTCCTTTCACAGATATAACTCACCGGTCTTGAGTGCCCACAAATCCACATTGCTACCACGGGTTACTCGGTCTCAATACCCTTCCGAATTGGGTCTGATATAACAGGGGACATCCTAGCCAAACACCCCTAGACAAGCCCTAGGTATGACAACCAATAATCCGGGAAAGCGTAAAAGGGCACCTTCGAAAATATCCCATACTATTCCCACTGATGTCCAAGGACTGAAATGTCAAAAGGACATCCCCCAATCCCAAATCATACCTAATCAATCACATTCCCAATTCAGTCATAACATACACAACTGATATCTCATCATATAGAAAGATAAATATAAACATGACCAATTGAATGACAAGAATAAGTAATCATACATGATTCAAGTAATAAAGAAATGCATAAACAAGGTACAACTGTACTTGAAGTACTTACAACAGTAATATCATACTAAGAAAATATAAGAATGGTAGTGAATCTAAGAAATTCCCAAAACGGAAACTAAGATTCACGCAATCTATGTTAATATGGAAACATTTGTCCTTACCTTAATTAACTTCGATGGATATCCAAAGATCAAAGAGAATGGTTCAAAAGTTAGCAAATAAACCCTAAACAAGCATAGATACATCATTAGGAAAGAGGCCTAGAAGATTAGAGGTCAAACGAATAAAATCGGATGAAGAACACAACTACTATCAGCCTTGGTCGATTGGGTGGTAGCTTGCTCCAATCGACCAAGCAATCGACCACATGGACAATACACAGCAGAAATCAGAATTTTGATCCAAAACTCATCTTCTGGGATTCAAAACATTCCAAAATTTCAAGGGATCATTAAGAACAATAATCTAAGACTACCTAGTATAGATTAGACACCAACAATGGTCAAAAAAAAAAAAAAAAACTTACTATTTTGGAAACATGACTTTCTAATTCAGTAAAAATCATAGTTTTCAATGAAAACAAGCTATGAACTTAAGAGAGAAACTGGATATGATAAGATCTCATTCTAGTAGAACATAAACAATAGATCATACTGGATCTAACATGAAAGCAGATCTAACATGCTAGAGAAATCAAATCGAAAGAATGATCATGGCTTCATGAAGAAATCATAAGAATCATAGCTATGATCAAGTATGAAGATCATCGGAATGAATGGTCATTCATTCCCAACCTTGAATACTGTAAAAAGAGGTGTTTGCAAGTATGCAATACCTTCTTCATAATCATAGTACAGAGATTAGATCATGCAAGAGTAAATTAGCAACAAGTATGAGAGATTACTAACCTTGATTGAGGAACAATCAATGAAAACTTCGAAAACTTGCAAGTAGATCTCCTTCAATCACAGGAGAGGCTTTGAGAGGGGTTTTCCACGTTCTCTAAGGGTTTTAGAAACAAAGGAGGCTAAGAAACATGTACTTCTATTATATAGAGCACCAAAAGACCTAAGCAGAGGATCTTGGCAGATTCTGTCCCTGTTGGTCAATTGGCTGGTCGATTGGGCCAGTCGACCACCTAGTCGACCAAGCATGACAGCAAGGCCTAAACAAGGAAATGAGGGCCTAAACTTAATCCAAATCCAATGGGCTTCTCCCAACACAACATATGGCTTACCTAGTATAGAGGAATGCCTTCAAATCATGTCCAACTAAGCTTTAAGTCCATCAACTAATCTCATCTTCATCAAGCTGTAGTTTCATCTCCAAATCAGTCAAAGCTTCCAAGTATGGAACACCATCATCAACTTCCATGGGTTCTGGGTCAAACACCATGTCTTCCACTGAGATGGCATAGTTGACTTCTTCCTTTACTTCGGGTCTTCGGACCTACAACAGGGTTTTCGGGTCAAGGTTAGGGCTGGATTTCACAATCACTGTATTCATGGTCCACCTTTCCAGTCAAACTTCATTCCAGTTACATCTTCTTCCAAAGTCAGACATGTTTCAAAAAATAGGATCTTCACTAAGGATTTCTGGATTAGGGTTTTTGCAGGATTTGGGATTTCACATCCTCCCCCCCCCCCTTAAAAGAAATTCCGTCCTTGAAATTGGGAGCGTACCTGGGTTTCCAAGAGGTGGGGATACTTCACTTTCATCTTGTCTTCCCTCTCCTAAAATTTCTTCGGGGTTATGATTCTATCCCACAACTCCTTGTCCTACTTATTTAGGATCTTGGCTAGCTCTTCATGATTTATCCTCTATAGCTATAGGATGCGATCCTATTTACTTCATCTCATCAAACTATATATCTAATAAGTGTACTAATCTCTAGACTCTTAGCTAACTTCTTAGATGGCAAAGAAAAACTCAATACAAATGCGAAAGAATGTAAGTGATGCTCAGGTGTCAAATAGAAAGTAGGTAGGAACTAAAGCTACGAGTAACGTACCTATCACAATATTGTGACCCTGATCTATTTCAGTCTCAGCTATGCTATACATCTTTCTAGTAGGAGGGGCTTGTACTTGCTCTGCCACTACTACAGCTTGTCTACTTGGTTTCTGAGGGCAGACACGAGCATGATGCCCAAGCTAGTGGCAGAAGAAACAAATAGGTTCATTTGGTCTAACTGGCTGTACCGGCATAGGGGGTCTTTGAGTCACTAGCCTAGGATTTGCATAGACAGGTCTGGGGGTTGAGTATTCCCAACACCTTGCCCCACATTCTTAGGCTGAAATGTCGGGGGTACGGTAAGGTGTAGGTCTAGTGAACTTCCAATCAATCGTTTCCACATAGCTAGGATTCCTACTCTGCACAGATCTCTGGAGATGGTAATTCTCTCTTTCAAAATTTTCAACTTTCTTTGAATTCTGAACTATCTGTTCATAACTCTCAATCAGAAGGATGGTCAGATATGTCTTTATAGAGGGTCCCAAACCTTTGAGAACTTCTTTGCCTTTGCTCGATTTTCTCTCAATGACTCAGGGGCAAAGAAGAAAAGTTCTTCAAACCTCTGCTGATACTCCAGCACAGAGAGTGGTCCTTGCACAAGAGCCATGAACTCCGACTCTTTTGTATCCTTCACAGACTCAAGGAAATAATTCTTACAAAATGCATTCGTAAAAATTTCTCAAGTGATACCATCCATATGCAAAGCTTCCAGAATAGGGCGGGTAGCATCCACCATGCATCTGCTTCCTGCTGAAGCTTTTGCTCGGTGAATAAATCTTTTGTGCTTTAGTGCACTGCAAATTCCAAAGGGCTTTCTCTAATTCCTTCAGCCATTTATTAGGGAACATAGTATCCTTCGTCACACTAGTGAAATTCGGCACTTGGAGCTTCAGAAAACTTTCCATCAACATGGAATGAGTACCCGCATTCCTTCCAGCATTAGGCACACCAGCAACATTATGGTTTGCCTGGGCAACAACACGAGTCTCATTGTGTATAGCCATGATCCCAGTCATCATTTGCTTGGATTGGGTGCTCTATTGTTGCATGATGTTTCCTATGATATTCAAAACATCCTGGATATTAACAACCAGGGGAGCACCGGGTGGATTGCCAACAGTCTAACCATTCAATGGTACCTGGTCACCAATACCACCAGAAGTTACTAACCCATTAGGTACTCTTCCATTCACATTTTGATTGGTAGAGGCGTTGCAAGTCCTTGTGTTAGCCATCCTATCATTCCAACAATAAGGCAACCAATCATGCCAAGACTCATTCCCACACTTCACACATGCATATCACATTTATCTCAACAATATAGGCCATTAAAAATCCATTCATAAGCATCAAAATCAAATTTCACTCAAAACTGGCCAAAATCCAGAAATTTGTCTCTCTTTGGTCGCTTGGGGCAACCAAGGTAGGCAACCAAAAGGTCTCTACGCGAAAACCTTCTTTAAATGGGCCCACAATGCTCATTCGAAATCATTTCAATATTTTCCCATTTTGTGAGAGGACTCTAGAGAAAGATTTCCTAGGGCATTCCAAGGTTTCTAGGGCTTCAAAGGTCTTCCACAACAACATCTAGCATCACTTCGATCATCAATCCTTGGTAAGTGATGTTCAAACACCTTGGTGGCTTAACCCTCTTCTTGTTTTTGCTCAAATCCATGAATTAGTTGTTGTTCCAGGTTGGAAACATGTCTAGGAGTTTGTTTCATTACATTCCAAGTGTTATAAACTCAATGCCATGCTCCAGCAACAATTTCTTGCTCACTTTGCTTGTTTCATCACATAATATGCCCAATTTTTTAAATTTTCTTCTCATTTTCAATGAAATGGAAATTTTAAGTCAAACCACTTCTCACACACCTGATTCAATATGATTGAGGTGCACACACACTTCGTTCGACCAAATTTTGAGTTTTCAAAATTTCCAAAATCTCACACAAAAGTGGGCTTTTCACAAATTTTCTTCTTGCTTATTTTTTTGCAAAATCCAAGGGTTTTGATGGATTTTTCTCAAACAAACCTTCTTAGCATTCTAAACCAACTACTATACACATACTAGTACATCCGAATCACAGTTTTTGCCAAAATCAATTTTTTTGCAAAAAATTACCAAAATACCCTTCTTCACTGAAAATAAGCATGTTGTACTAACCCATTGCAAACTGTCTTGTCTTAAGAGATTCATCATGTCTCGAAGAGGTAGATGTGTAGACAGAGGTTGGGGACACGTTCCTCACCAGGTGGTCATTCGAGAGAACCTTTTCAACACTTTGGAGGCCGAGTTCCTCTATGAGTACTACTTTTGGGACCTACCTATCGAGTATGGTCGTATGATCATAATGAGGGATCTACGCACATTTAGCGTACAGAAGAGGCTAGAGGCTATGGGGTGGGCACACCTAATTACTGTAGACTTACCCGTCTACTTGTGGAATCCAGCCCTAACCTTAACCCGAAACCCCTTTTATTTGTAGGTCTGAAGACCCGAAGTGAAGGAAGAAGGAAACTATGGGCCATCTCAGTGGAAGACATGATGTTTGACCCAGAACCCATGGAAGTTGGTGATGGTGTTTGATATGGAGAAAATATGATCGAACCGGGTTCATACTTGGTTCGACCCTCGACCCCGGTCGAGACAGAGGGAATCAACTAGCTCCCGAGCGAACCGGATCCAAAAGATAGCTTGCTGAGGAAGAAAACTAATTCAGCTACAAGCACGCCCTAATCCAACTTATGGATTAGGTTAATCACCCTAATGATGGCAGGCACAAATTGACGGCTGTTGCTTATCATTATCAAGGGGATAATCATCACATAACCTAAAGGTAATCTCAGGAGTCCTCTACTAGTCCAAACTAGTAGAAGTCTATCGCTCAACGGATCTAACTGATAAGATCCAACGACTACCCGAAGAAGGCTCAAGTGCATCCAACGAAGGAGATTTGAAGGTACACTCTATATAAACCTTACTTGCCTACGAGGTGAGGGGGGGACTGAGATTCACATACACACTGGTAGACATAAACTATCAAAAGCTTACGATCTAGATCACCTTTCCCAGTTCTTCATTCCTTAGCTCTGTGCTTCTAGCAGAGCCGTTTGTGATTAAGTTCATCAACTGACTTAGCCTTCGGAGGTGGACTCCCGACCCCCGAGGTCGGGCCACATCTGACGCTTTCATTTTGCAGGTCATCACGAGGACATCTAAGGGCTGAGCAAATTTTGGACGCATCATTTGGCGCCGTCTGTGGGAAAGACTTGTAAAGCCATGGTGACTAGATCGGAAGCAGCCGCTGCACAACGCGATTCCGGTGTTCAAATCCGTGGAGTGAATAATCTAGACATTCCCCAGGGAAGCCAACATCCTCTTGAAGTAGATGGTGGTCAGGGAGGACATAATCCTCTAGAGACTTTCCAAGATCAATTGAATCAAGTAAAGATTCAACTCTTGGAGGTGAGTCAAGCACTCCGCGTGCTCACCAGACGAGTGGTATTACCACAAGAACCTGATCATCGCGATTCAGGGAGGCGTGCATTGCCATGTGATAAAAGGTTGCCTGAAGATCAGAATATCGGTCAGAACTTTTGTGAAGGTAACCGAGGGCCTGGGAGAATTGACGATCAACCTAGGCGGGACGATTGGTTCGACAGAACCACGGAAAGTACGACCGATTCAAATACAAGGTTGGATACGGGGGTGAGGACTCACTCAACAACTGTTAGACAAATCGTTCATGATGATCGAGCAGTTCACGATGAGCGGAATGTTTGAGATGGACGGGCTGTTCGTGATGATCGAATAGCTAGTGAAGATCATGTTGTTCGAGGTCGCGATCATATTGCTGAGGATCACCCGACTCAGATTGGTCAGGAATTGGCCAACATCAATAAAAAATTGGGGCAGTTGGCTAAGGGAAGGATAACTGAGGATATTTATTCAGTTATTCGGAAGACCCACTTTGCCGAGCCAATTGCGGGATATCAGTTTCCCCATAACTTCCGTTTGCCTACCTTTTCTACATACGATGGCTCCGGAGATCCAACGGCTCACATTGGCTATTACCAACAGACCATGGCCGTTTCAGGTAATTCTGATGAAATTCTATGCAGGGTTTTTTGTTCATCTTTAACCGGAGCAGCACAAAAGTGGTTTTCGAACCTCCCATCTGGAAGGATCGTAAACTTTGATAAGTTGGCGCGCAAATTCGTAGGGCGATTCTAGAGTGGAATCCAGGTTAAGAAAATGGAAGAAACCTTGTTTACTATCAGACATGGAAAGAGCGAATCGATCAGAGAGTTTCTGAAAAGATTCAACAAAGTAACGATGGAGATAGAGAATTTGGATGAGCAGGTAGCTAAAACTGCTCTATTCACTGGACTCACTAACCGAAGACTCCTGAAGTTATTACTACAGGATATGCCTGCAACTTATGCTGAGTTGGTACAGAGATGCCAGAAGCAGGCTGAAGTCATGGAGATCTTAGATGCGTGCCAAGGAGACGATAAAGCCTCCACTAAAGAACAGAAGGCTCCTGAACAAAGGTAGAAGCCGAAGAAGAATGTTCGCGATCGGGTTGGAAAATCTCAGGATTGGTGGCAAAGGTCTCCCGATAAAAGTGAGTATACTCCATTGAATGCTCCTCAGGCTGATATTCTAAATATCATCAAAAGGCGAAATATTTTGAAGTGGCCACCTAAAATCCCTTTGAAGCCTGGAGAGCAGCAGGATCAAGAACAATACTGCCGATTCCACAAGGATTATGGTCATTATACAAATGATTGTCGTCATCTAAAAGCGGATATTGAGAGATTAATATCTCATAGACACTTGTCCAATTTTGTTAGCAGAAGAAGGGAGGAGCCACATGAGCCACGCGCGGCTGCCCCTAAATGGGATCGTTCGGTTAGTTCAGAACGATCAAAGGAGGCTCCGAAGTCTAAGAAAGGCAAGGAGGTAATTGATGCTACTCGATCACCGATCCTTACAATTTTCGGAGGACCAGAGCTGTCACATCCCGCCCAAATACACCCAGTGTCACATCCACCCAGCCGGTACCCTATTTGGCATACCCGGGATGTGATCCACAGCCCTGAGGATCCATAGTTTAGGGACCACATCATCCACATCGACGATAATACAATCATGAACAGATAATAATAATAAACTAACAATGGATAATCATAAAATTTAAAAATGAGATACCAGACATAATCAGAGTGCGGAAGTAAATATCAGATTT
This sequence comes from Hakea prostrata, assembly GCF_041222555.1. NCBI lineage: Eukaryota > Viridiplantae > Streptophyta > Magnoliopsida > Proteales > Proteaceae > Hakea > Hakea prostrata. The sequence goes on along the minus strand of NW_028291203.1, from coordinate 145,991 downwards.
GATAAATTAAGAAGGCCATGGGCGGAATCCACTCCTTCAGATAAGTGGGAAAGAGATCAACACTGATAACCTAAACTTACAAGTCATGAAGTAAAATATAAGTTATTACAATTCTCCAAAGTTTAATTGCCACAAAAGAGGGGGGGGGGGGGGTGGGTAACTACTCATAAGTCTCCTCCAAAATAAATATGTCCTCTTCAAAGGTGAAGACCATGGAGACCCAACATGACTGCTCCCATACTATCTCAGGGCTAACCCTGATACGCCGAAGGATCTGCTTCGGTACCGTCACCAAAGTCTTCATTGTAGCTAGTCTCCGGATAGTAGTATGAGGTATCCGGGTCCGCCTCAGAGAGTGTGCCATCAGAGTAATCACTTGTAGAGTAGCCTAACAAAATATTGCAACAGAAAAGGAATGAGTTCAAAAGAACTCAGCAAGGAAGTTATTCCACGACACATAAGCCACAAGAAAATCATAACATGATACAGATGATATGAAGCATATAATGCAATATGATCTTATTCTAAGTATGCTGGTCATCTATGGTAGACATGCTTTAAGTCATAGCACCATACTTTTTTAGGTAGTCTCAGTCACTCATCACAAGGGGGAATTGGGTCCTGCATCCCTCTCGGACAAATCCATGGTTGGGGTTTCGGTCACCACTCTCTCACATCTCCATTTGGTATAAGTATTGGCGCATGTCAAGGTGAAGCCTAGCCCAATGCAAGTCATCTACTTAATCATATCATGTCAGTTCCAGATACGTCCATTCCTCCTGTCTCGGGATCCTTTCCGGTATCCTTCACACTAGAGTCACGTATATTACCCACCGGACTCATCAACCCTATTAGTCATCCACAAATGGTAGACGGGAAGCTCTCATGTCCCTCTCACGGATCATTTCACCGGTCTTGAGTGCCCGTGAGCCCAAGTCTAGCCATTTGCAACCCTACCAATAAATGGCCCCTTTCGGGTAACCGTAATGCAATTTATGTCCTCTCACGGAGTGGATACCGGTCTTGAGTGCCTACAAATCCACACTACTACCACGGGTTGTTCGGTCTCAATGCCCTTCCGAATTGGGTCTGATATGATAGGGACATCCTAGCCATACATCTAGACAAGTCCTATGTATGTCATCCAATAACCCGGGAAAGCGTCGATGGACACCTTCAGAGAACATCCCATACTATTCCCTCCGATGTCCAAGGACAGAAGCACCAATAGGGTACTCCTCAATCCCAAGTTATACTTAAGCAATCACATGCCGAAGTCCATCATATCAATTCATAAAATACAACCATCATAGTAAACATTTGATTCATGACATTGACATAGTCCATCATATATTGAAATCAATAAATATAATAAGACATTGAGATAAAATTAATGTAAACATAAAGCTACTGTTGAAAGACATATGTAGCAAGTCTAACATGATACGAATATGAAATAGAAACCATGTTCACCAGGTTAGGAATACCAAGTCAAAATTTCATGTCCTAGGTAATTATACCGATAACTATCCTTACCTTGAATTGGAGAAGAGAATGGTCCAAGATCACAAGCAAGTGGCCCAAATAGTCTTAAAACCCTAAACAAGCATATATGAAAGGTTAGAGAAGAATTTAGAACAATCAGAGATCAAATGAATCAGAACTAGGCAAAAGTTGCTGACAGCAACTCTATTGATCGGTACATTTGGTCGATAGTATCGACCAATAGTATCGACCTAATCAATTTTCGGACAGCCATTTTTGGATTCTTGCCCAGATTTGGTCTTCCGGGTCTTGGATCGACACGAAACTTGGAGGATAGTCTAAGCACAATATAGGGGCACTAATTATCAAGAATTTATCATAATCCAATGGTCCATTTAGAAATCCCCAAATTAATTCATCAAGGTCAAGAGTTGTTAAACATGACGTTGGCTATATCTTGATGCAAATTGGGGAAAAACATAGGGGATTAGATAGGGAATCACTTAGAAGCAACATTGAACTCATATGCAAGGTGAAGATTAGGTTAATCATAGGCTTCATCTTAGTTTTGCTAAATAAGGCAAGTTGGTGGGCAATAAATTATAGAAGTGTGTAGTTAATGATCATGAGGTGAATAAATCGTAGTCATATCGGTGAAAACATCAATATATGAGGTATAGAAGGCTCATGGCAAGGTGTTTGCAAGGTTGCAGCACCTTGGCCATGGTCCCAACAGTAAAATAGAGAAAAGAGGAGTGAGAAAGTGAATAGGAGAGTGAGTCATACCTTGAGAGTGGAAACAAGAAAGTGAGAATGAGTGGTTGGCAATGATTAATGGAGAAGGTGCTTCACCATTACCAAGGAGAAGTTCTTGAGAGGCTCTCCCACGTTCCCAGATGTTGAAAACGCTAGAATAGGGCTCCAGTCTCGAGTAATAAATAAATAGAAAAGAATATTCTAGAGAATCTTTAAACCTAGGTTCAGCAAACCTGTTGGTCGATAGTATCGACCAATAGTATCGACCAAAACATGTTTCTGCAGAATTTAACAGAATAGTTCAACAACTTTAGGTGTGGACTTGGAGGGCTATACAAGGTCAAATTGCATGGGGTTTTCTCCTACAATTCAATCAAGAGGTCTAGTTTTAGGGAGTTCCTTCGGATTATGCATAGGGGTCCGTTTGATATCTCAACTGTCTCACTCTTCATCAGTGCGCAGATTCTAACTTAACACTGATAATGCGCTCAAGGAAGGAGCAGCATCATCAATGTCCATGTACTGGAGTTCCGACACCACGTCCTCAACCAGCAGGGCCCACAAGTCCCTCCTACCACCACTGCGGGTCTTCGGACCTACGAAGACAACAATGACCTGGTCGGGTCAAGGTTAGGTAAAAACTGGATTTTACATTCTCCCCCCCTTAAAAGAAATTTCGTCCTCGAAATTGAAAGCGTACATGTGCTTCCAAAAAGATGAGGAAACTTCTCCTTCATTTCATCTTCCTTCTCCCATGAAGCTTCTTCCGGGGTATGGTTCTTCCACCGAATCTTCACCAAAGGGATGGTGCGATTCCGCAGCTACTTGTCCTTTTTATCTAGGATTTCGGCTGGTCCTTCATTGTAAGAAAGATCGGCACTAAGTCCTTCGGGTGCTTGCTGTAGTATGTGTTCCGGGTTCTCTATGTACTTCCGAAGCATCGAAACATGGAACACATTGTGAACTCCAGCAAGAGATGGGGGCAAGGCCAAGCGATAAGCAACAGATCCAACCCTTTCCAAGATCTCGAAAGGTCCAATGAAGCGGGGGCTAAGCTTTCCTCTCACATTGAATCTCATCACCCCTTTCATAGGTGATACTTTAAGGAAAACTTTCTCTCCAATTGGAAACTCCAGATTGGTCCTTCTCTTGTCGGCATAAGATTTCTGTCTTGATTGAGCAGACTTAATCCTTTCCCTAATCATGTCGACCATCGTACTTGTAGCTTCAATCATTTCCGGGCCTAAGACTTTTCTTTCACCCGTCTCAGTCCAATACAAAGGTGTCCTACAAGTGTTACCGTACAAAGCTTTAAATGGAGCCATGCCTATTGTTGACTGATAGCTGTTGTTATAGAAAAACTCAACTAAAGCCAAGTGTTCATCCCGATTTCCACCCATATCCACCACACAAGATCTAAGCATATCTTCCAAAATTTGAATTGTCCGCTCAGATTGTCCATCAGACTGTGGATGATGAGCTGTACTCAGATTCAATTGGGTTCCCAAGGCTTTCTGCAACCCATTCTAAAACCTTGAGGTGAACCTAGGATCACGATCAGAAAAAATACTCACAGGCACTTCGTGCAGACAAACCACATTGTCCACATAAAGTCTAGCTAGCTTGTCCAAAGTGTAAGTGATTTTCATAGGAATGAAATGGGCTGATTTAGTCAACCTATCAACAATCACCCACACAGTGTCATTCCCTTTACTGGTTCGCGGCAAGCTAGTCACGAAGTCCATGGAGATATCTTCCCACTTCCAGCTAGGAATAGGAAGGGGCTGAAGCAATCCGGACGGAGGTTGATGAACGGCTTTAACACACTGACAAGTCTCGCACTTGGCAACAAAGTCTTCAACATCCGCTTTCAAACCATTCCACCAAAAATGTTCCCTTTAGTCTTTATACATTTTGGTACTTCCAGGGTGCATTGTAAAGATCGAAAGGTGTGCTTCTTTCAATATTTCCTTCTTGATTTCATCAACAGCAGGCACACAGAGTCTATCTCTAAACAATAAGGTACCATCTAGAGATGTACTAAAAGTAGGGTCCATTTCTGAATTTGTGGCAATCTTCTCCATCTTCTCTTTCAACTCGGGGTCAGAACTTTGCAAAGCAACAATCCGGTCTCTAAGGGTGGATCTTGCCGTCATGGCATAAAGGATACAATCCGAACCCTCAGGAACCACTTCTAAGCCAAACCTTTCCATCGACAACAACAAAGGTCGACTCAAAGTACACAAGTTCAAATCCTTCTTCTGACCTTTCCTACTAAGAGCATCCGCAACCACATTTGCTTTGTCTGGGTGATACTGGATGTCGCAATCATAGTCAGAAACCAACTCCAACCATCTTCTCTATCTCATATTCAGCTCTTTCTGGGTGAAGAAGTATTTCAAACTCTTATGATCTGTGAAGATAGCGATCTTCTCACCGTATAGGTAATACCTCCAAATCTTTAAAGCAAAAACAACGGCAGCAAGCTCTAAGTCGTGAGTGGGATAATTCCGCTCATAGTCTTTCAATTGCCGATAGGCATAAGGCACAACCTTGCCATGTTGCATCAACACGCAACCCAAACCGATCTTGGAAGCATTGGTGTAGACCGTCAACCCACCGGAACAATCAGGTATAGTAAAAACCGGGGCGCTTGTCAGTCTAACCTTCAGTGTCACATCCTCCCAGCCGGTACCTTATCTGGCATACCCGAGAGTGTGATCCATAGCTCGAAGATCAGGTATCGAGTAATCAACCTCCCACATAAACAATAACATAATCATGAACAATCATAATAAAAGTGCGGAAGATAAACCATAGATCCAATAAGGAAAGAATGAATCATAAATAAATCAGAATACTAGATATAATCAGAGTGTCAAAACAGATAAGTAAAGTGAGGCAAAATCCCACTCTACAACCAGCGGAAAAGTAGCTCCAAAAGAGAATAAACTAGACAAAATCTAATCCCAGTAGCAAGTACAATGGGTAACTAAATTGTTCTCCACTTTATAGACAACATCCTTATAAGTGTAAATCTCATAAATGGCACAAGGACGCTTCCACTCAATGGTCGGACTAAGCATCGTACGGAGCATAACCACTCGCGGGATCTTCAGTGTAATTGTGGTAACCGCAATCACCTTCCTGAAAATATGCCTCTTCGCCTTGCGCTTCTTCATAGGGACCGTCATAATATTCAAGTACTGCAGAATAGTCTAACAAACATTGTACAATAAAGGAATGAGTTTCAAAGAAACTCGATGAAGGCGATTAAAATCCATAATAACATAAATGGCAGGATTTCGAACAAACATAAATGCAATATGATATGAGACAAGCAATGAATGAATGAATCTAACTCTATGTATGCTTTGGTCTCTATTGGCGGACATGCTTTAAGTCATAGCACCGTACTTCTTTAGGAAGGTCTCAATCACTCATCATCAGTTGGTAATGGGTCCGGCATCCCTCGGGACATTCCATGGCTGGGGGTTAAGTCACCACTCTCTCACATCACCATTGGTCTAAGTACCGGCGCATGTCGGGTAAAACCTAGCCAAATGCAAGTCTTCTACTTAGTTACATCAAGTCGATCCGGATACGTCCATTCCTCGTCCCCGACGATCCTTTCCGGTATCCTTCACACTAGAGTCCTCATAGTCCCTGACTACGGACTCATCAACCCTATTGATCATCCACATATGGTAAACGGGAAGCTCTCACGTCCTCTCACGGGTTGGTTACCGGTCTTAAGCGCCCGTGAGCCCAAGTCTAACCATATGCAACCCTACCAATAAATGGCCCCCACAATGTGATTCCTGTCCTCTCACGGGTTGGTTACCGGTCTAGAGCGCCCATGAATCCCCATTGCTACCACGGGTCGTTCGATCTCAATACCCCTCCGATTAGGGTCTGACATAACAGGACATCCTAGCCAAACACTACTAGACAATCCTAGATATGTCATCCAACAGTTTAGGAAGGTGTCCATAGGGCATCTCCGGAAACATCCCATAATATTCCCGTAGTAGTCCAAGGACAGAAGTGTCAAAAGGACACCTCTCCTTTCCAAACCATACTTAAGCATACACATGCATCAATTCAGATCATCACATATATGGTAACTTCATATATGGAAAGAAATCAATAATTACAATCACTTTGTATATAATTGGTAAGTAAATCATACATGAATCAATTTAAGCAATGCTACTGTAATCAAGGTTATGCAACAGTAGTATATCGTTGTAAGAATCTAATTAAGGAAACATATCAATGATATTGAAATATAGAAACTAGATTCATGCTATCTATGTAATTAAGGAAATAACCATCCTTAACTTTTATAACTCGCAAAGGAATCCTAAGAAATCAAGTAAGATCTTGGCAAACTTGAGAAGAAGGTCCTAAACAAGTGTATACAACATATCAGGAAATATCCCTAACAGAAAAGATACCAAAACATCCAACACAGACCAGTTCTGGAGTTGCTGTACTCATTGGTCGAGTGGATTGGTCGATCGGTCCATCGACCAATCGATCGACCAATGCAGACAGTAGCCTAAAAAAAATAGAGTTTTAAGATATGAAATCCGAATTTGGTGGTTCAAAAGGGTACTAATCAAGGGGTAAACTACATCAGTAGTATTCTAACATATAGGGGACCTCAAAACACTAATCAAATCAAGCCATCAAGATCCAAATTAGGAAACAAAAAGTTACCATAATTAGATCAACCATGGATCTTGAAGAATTCAAGGTAGAAATCAAAGACAAGAACAATAGGAGGATGGATCATTGCTTCAGGTAAAGATATCATGAAAAGCATACTTAGATCTTCAAGGAAATAGGCTTAAAAGCATAAATCTAAATAAGGAAACAAAACCTACCATATTTGTAACTATCATGATTCATGAAGAACACATAGTATGGTAGAAGAGAACAACTAAAGACTGATAGATCATGGATCATGAAAAGAAAACACAGCAATTAACTACTAACATGATCAATATAGAAGATCCAAGGAGATCAGAATTCAAATAAGAAGTTAAACAAAGATTAGATCATGGTTTGATCATGATTCCTTCAAAAGCTTGCAATGATCATGGTTAAGATCATTGTTCTAGCCTTTAATCCTTAGGATGATCATGAGAGACAAGTCCAGAGATGTTTGCAACAGAGAATGCAGCATCTCCTCCACTGTCTCAACTCAAAAAGGAAAGAAAATCAGAGAGGGAGGAGAAGAAGAGAGTGTAGACATACCTTTTGATGAAAAGGAAGAGTTTTGACGAAGATCCGTCAAGAAAATCACCAAGGATGCAAGGGAGATGACTTGCAGAGGTCTTTGGTTCGTTCCAAAGAGTTTGGAGGCAGAAAATACGAAGTAGACTCGAGATTGGACTTAAATAGAGCAAGAAAAACCTAATTGCCAAAGACAAGCACCCATTGGTCGAGTGGATTGGTCGACTGGTCCAGTCGACCAATCGGTCGACCAATGTTGACAGCAATTCAAAAACATGGAATTGAAGACCCAGATCAAATCCAATCCTAAAGGGGTTTTGCACACATGTCAAGTGACTTACCTAATAGGTAGAAATGCCTTCAAACCAAGATAGAGAGCACTCCAAGTCCATCAACTAATCCGATCTTCATCAAGATTCAGTTTCCATAAATAGAACTTCATCATCAACTTTCATGGATTCAAAGCCAGACACCAAGTCCTCCACTTGGGATGGCCCAAAGCTGACTTCTTACTTTACTTCGGGTCATCGGACCTACAAATAACAAGGTTTCCGGGTCAAGGTTAGGGCTGGGTTTTACATTCTCCCCCCCTTAAAGAAATTTCGTCCTCGAAATTGAAAGCGTACCTGTGCTTCCAAAGAGGTAAGGAAACTTCTCCTTCATGTCTTCTTCCTTCTCCCAAGAAGCTTCTTCAGGGGTATGGTTCTTCCACCGAATCTTCACCAAAGGAATGGTGTGATTCTGCAGCTGCTTGTCCTTCCTATCCAAGATTTCGGCCGGTTCTTCATCGTAGGTCAAATCAGCACTAAGTCCTTCAGGTGCTTGCTGCAAAATGTGTTCCGGATTCTCTATGTATTTTCGGAGCATCGAAATATGAAACACATTGTGAACACCGGCAAGAGGCGGAGGTAATGCTAATCGATACGCAACAGGTCCAACCTTTTCCAAAATCTCGAAAGGTCCAATGTAACGAGGGCTAAGCTTTCCCTTAACATTGAATCTCATCACACCCTTCATTGGTGAAACTTTCAGAAAGACTTTCTCTCCAACTTGAAATTCCAAATCGGTCCTTCTCTTATCGGCATAAGATTTCTGTCTCTGGACCAGGCGGACTTAATCCTTTCTCTTATCATATCTACCATAGCACTCGTAGCTTCAATCATTTCGGGACCTAAGACTTTTCTTTCACTGTCTCGATCCAATACAAAGGTGTCCTACAAGTACTACCATACAAAGCCTTGAATGGAGCCATGCCTATTGTTGCTTGATAACTGTTGTTATAGGCAAACTCAACCAAAGCTAGGTGTTCATCCCAATTACCACCCATATCCACCACACAAGATCTGAGCATGTCTTCCAATGTCTGAATTGTCCGCTCAGATTGTCCATCAGATTGTGGATGATGAGCTGTACTCAAGTTCAATTGGGTTCCCAAGGCCTTCTGCAAACTATTCCAAAACCTTGAGGTGAACCTAGGATCACGATCCGAAACAATACTCAATGGCACACCATGCAGACGAACCACATTATCCACATAAAGCCTTGCTAGCTTATCCAAAGTATGAGTGATCTTCATAGGAATGAAGTGGGCTGATTTGGTCAACCTATCAACAATCACCCACACGGTGTCATTGCCTTTACTTGTCCGAGGCAAGCTAGTCACAAAGTCCATGGAGATATCCTCCCACTTCCAACTAGGAATAGGAAGAGGTTGAAGTAATCCAGATGGAGGTTGTCGAACGGCTTTCACACGTTGGCAAGTCTCACACTTGGCAACAAAATCATCAACATCAGCCTTCAGACCAATCCACCAAAAATGTTCCTTCAAGTCCTTGTACATCTTGGTGCTTCCGGGTGTATAGTAAAGACCGATTGGTGTGCTTCCTTCAATATTTCTTTCTTAATTTCTTCGTTTGCGGGCACGCACAGTCTTCCTCTAAACAATAAAGCACCATCCATGGATATACCAAAGTCGGGGTCCGACTCGAGATTCGAAGAAATCTTCTCAACTTTGATCAAAAGCTCTTGATCGGAACTCTGTGAGCAACAATCTTATCTCTAAGACCAGATCTTGCCGTCATGGCAGAAAGAATAAAATCAGAATTCTCAGGGACGATTTCCAAATCAAAACTCTTAATAGAAGACCACAATGGTAAACTCAAAGCATTCAAATCCAAAGTCTTCTTCTGGTTCTTCCTACTAAGAGCATCAGCAACAACGTTTGCTTTCCCGGGGTGATCTTGAATATCACAATCATAATCGGAGACTAGTTCCAACCATCTCCTTTGTCTCATGTTCAACTCCTTTTGAGTGAAGAAGTATTTCAAACTCTTATGATCTGTGAAAATGGCAATCTTCTCTCCGTAGAGGTAATGTCTCCAAATCTTCAAAGCAAAGACAACAGCGGCAAGTTCTAGATCGTGAGTGGGATAATTCCGCTCGTAATCTTTCAACTGCCGAGAAGCATAGGCTACGACCTTGCCATGTTGCATCGATCGCAACCCAATCCAATCTTTGGCGCATCGGTATAAACTGTCATACCACCGGAACTATCAGGTATAGTCAAAACCGGGGCACTTGTCAATCTATCTTTCAACTCTTGGAAATTCTTCTCACAGGCATCAGACCAAACAAACTTCTCTTCTTTCCTGGTCAACTTAGTCATAGGAGCAGCCAACCGAGAAAAGTTCTCAATAAACCTTCTGTAGTAACCCGCCAATCCAAGAAAACTTCTTATTTCCGTTACCGACTTCGGTCTTTCCCATTCAGCCACAGCTTGAACCTTTTCAGGATCGACACGAATACCTTCGGCTGAAACCACATGACCAAGGAATACCACTCTCTTAAGCCGAAATCACACTTGCTAAACTTAGCGAACAACTTCTTTTCTCGCAACCTTTGCAAAGTGAAACTTAGATGACTCGCATGCTCTTCTTCGCTCTTCGAATAGATCAAGATGTCATCAATGAAAACAATCACAAACTTATCAAGCACATCGTGAAATACTCGGTTCATGAGGTCCATGAACACTGCAGGAGCATTGGTCAATCCGAAGGGCATGACTCTAAACTCGTAGTGACCATACCGCGTTCGGAAAGCTGTCTTGAAGATATCACTAGACTTCACTTTCAATTGGTGATATCCGGACCTTAAGTCAATCTTTGAGAACACAACTGCACCCTTCAAGCGATCGAAGAGATCATCAATTCCGGGCAGCGGATATCTATTCTTGATAGTCAGCTTATTCAACTCACGGTAGTCGATGCACAAGCGCATACTACCGTCTTTCTTCTTGACAAACAAGACCGGAGCTCCCCAAGGTGACACACTAAACTGTACAAAACCTCTATCAATGAGCTCATTCAACTGATTTTGCAACTCTTTCAACTCAGTAGGAGCCATCCTATACGGAGCTTTAGATACCGGAGGCGGCACCGGGGACGAGATCAATAGAAAACTCGACATCCCTGTCTGGAGGCACTCCCGATAGATCATCGGGAAGACATCAACAAAGTCGCAGACAACTCTGACTTCATCGACTCTTTTCTCCACTTTACCCTTGCCTTCAGATGAAGCATCATCCACTAGGGCATAGACTTGCATCAATGCGGACAGCACTTTCTTACAAACCCTTCTCTTTTCCCCCTGAAATTCCAAGACCGGACTTCCACAAATATGGAACTGAATCTTCTTTGAGGAACAAAGGAACACAGCTTTGTGGGCTGTTAACCAATCAATTCCCAAAATAATATCGAAGTCCTTCATGTCAAGAATTACAAAATTGGCTTCCAAGTTCTTCTCACCAATCAACACGGGACATTTAGATAACCCCTTATCTAGTTTCACAACAAGACCCGTAGGTGTACTAATCAATAAACAACTAGACAACTTCTCGGGGATTAGGTTAGTCTTCTTGATGAATGCGAGATGACATGAACGGATGAGATGCACCCGTATCAAATAAGACAAATGCGAGAAATAGAAGCAACTAACAATGTACACCTGTAATCACATCATGGCTTGGATCTTGCTCGGCCAAGGAAATACTGAAAACTCTACCGGAGGGAGGAGGAGCGGGAGCACTCTTCACCACTTGGAGCGGAGGCTGCTTTGGGCGGGCCGCTTCGGACGAGGCACGAGCGAAATGACCAGCTTGCTTGCGGTAGAAGCAAACGGGATTGCTTTGGATCCAACGGGGGTGGCTGCAACGAGAGGGCTTCTGAACAAAAGGCCTTGCACTTGCACTTGCACTTGCCTTGGGTGGTCGGTTTCCGCCATCTTTGTCTAAACGCGCGGGCTGCTGAAAACCCGAGTTCGACCTACACTCTTAGGCTGAAAGGTAGGAGTGGGGTAGGGTGTAGGTCTCACAAAACGCCGGTCATTACGATCCACCAAACCAGAATTCCTTGATTGCCGGGCTTTTGCACACGAGCACTTTCCTTCTCTGTTTCTTCCAACTTCTTCGAGTTACGCACCACTTGAGCATAGCTCACTATAGGCTGACTGTGAGGTAAGCTTTAATGGTAGGGCGTAGTCCTTTGAAGAACTTCTTTGCTTTGGCGAGGTCATCCTTCGGAGAATGCGGAGCAAAGAAATGAAGCTCCTCGAACTTCATTTGGTACTCCAACACGACGACAGAGATCCTTGTGTAAGAATCATGAACTCGGCTTCCTTCGCATCTTTTACCGCCTCGGGAAAGTAATTCATACAAAAAGCCTCTTTGAACAACTCCCAAGTTACAACTCCTGCATGCAAACCTTCCAAAAGCAGGCCGAGTGGAGATCCACCATGCATCGGCTTCTTGTTGCAACTTACGTTCGGCAAACGAGAATCTTCGAGCTTCCGAGCATTGCGGATGTCGGAAAGCCTTCTCCAACTCACGAAGCCACTTGTTAGGAAACAAGGGGTCCTTGGTAACTCCGGTGAAAGTGGGTACTTGCATCTTGAGAAAACTCTCCATCGGGCGAGTATGAGGAGTTCCGGCTAAACCTTCCGCATTCGGGACTGCGGCATGAGGATTCACATTAGCACCAGCTCGGGTCTCATTATGCGAGTCATGAAACCCACCAACATCTGGTTGAGCCGAGCTTCTGCTGCATCATATTGCCCATAATATTGGCAATATCTCGGAAACTTCCAACATTCGGGGCACCAGGTATCTCATGGGTACCCTGATCAACATTAGGTATCTCACCACCTCCATGAGGTATTTCACCACCTCCATGAGGTATTTCACCACGCCCACTTCTCAGAGTAACCATTCTGCAAAACCGAGAACATCAAAATACCGAATTTCGAAGTTTCAACATAAACCACAAGTCCAAATGATTTGAAAACTTAAATCATGCTTAAATATATCCATATAGTCATCAAACAATAATCCATAAGGCAAAAATCACATTTTCCAAAAATTCAACAGCAAAAGAGGTCTTTGTGACCATTGGTCGAGTGATTGGTCGACTAACCCAGTCGACCAATGAGTCGACCAATGCAGACAGAATGCGAAAATTCGCATTATAAGCCTCATTTCCACATTCCAACCTCATTCTAACTTCTTCCAAAGGTGAGAGAGCTCTAGGGAAAGTCTCCAAAAGTTCTCACAAGTGTTCTTGAGGTGTTTTGGTGCTTCAACAACAACACAACAACACACAATCATCACAAACAAGGTAAATCTCTCATTCTTTCTTCCATTTTCATCTTCTCATGCTTGCATTTCAAACAAAACCATGCTTTGCTTGTATCCAATGCTAGAAATCATGCTTAGGAATGCTTAGAAACATATTCCCTAGGTTTTAAACACAATGCCATGCATAGACAACAAGTTCTAACATATTGGTGTTCATCTTGCAACGTTTTCATACCGAAATCGATATCTTTAGAAAAATTCCGTTTTCTCTCAAACCGCTTGAAATTTTCGCACGAGATCAAATGCTACATGCTCAAGATGACATTGCAGATAGGTCTATACAATTTGATTTAACCAATTTCAACTTTTCAAAAATCCAATTTTGACCTAAATTGCAAAATCCCCAAATTTCCTTCTTGCTGAATTTTTCGCTTTAATCCAAGTTTTCGATCGATTTTCATCAAACAAACTTCATAGACATGAAATTCCAAGTATTGCGCACATGCTAGTATGTTCAAATCAAATTTCCCCAAATTTGAAATTTTCCAAAAAATTACGAAAATACCCTTTTGGCTCAAATCTTAAGGTAGCACTAAGCTGGAATTGTCTCTTGTTTCTTTCACGATACACACCATGCGAGAGGGAGGGGGCGAGGACGAGATAGAGGTCGTGGTCGCATTGTAGGTGCTCTTAGGGGCAGAGGTCGGGTTCCTTCGAGCCTAGACGGGAGGTTAGGAGACCGGACATGTTTGACACACCTCGGGCCGAGTTCTGTACTGAGGCCTACTTCGATTACTCAAATATCGAGATGGGACGTCTACTTCACTTACGCCAGCTCGAGCCTTTAGGATTCGGCGGAGATTCGACACATTGCGGTGGACTTATCTCTTCACCGAGGATCTGCCCGGTATACCGGAACTAGTGAGGTTGTTCTTCAGCAACCTTACCTACACGAGAGGAGGCTCGAGGCCAAGGACATCCACTTAGACTTGTCCTCAAGGAGCGGGGTCTTCCGGACTCGGATTCGCTTCTCCACCCGGGCACCGGCTGAGATCTTGCGGGTTCCTTACTATCCACGGCGGTGTGTGTGGATACCTGCGGAGCAGATCCGGACAGCCATCCGATGCCGTACGAGCTTCGCGAGATATGCTCTACGCTATGGGATAGCCGTCGATGCTTCACTCCGTGGACCAGCGGACGGATGACGGATTCTGCACGGATTATCGGTCGCATAGTCGGCCGAAACATTATGCGAAGGCCGGACATCACCATCGGGTCACGGTGATGGAGGCCTTAGTCATCTACCGCATCTACATGGGCTTCGAGATCGATCTCTCTTACATCATTCAGCGGTCATCTTTGGACTTAGTTCTGCGGCCTAGCATGCGGAACCTTTGCTATGGGAGGCTACGGCCTTGATCTTCAAGCATTTCGGGGTGAGCTTCGAGGATACTCCGGTGGACACTGGTTCCACGGGGATACTCTATTGGGACTTGGACCATTCGTCGGATGAGGCTGCAGACGATCGGAGAGATCTCCTGGTCCGGAGGGTGAGGATGATGAGGAGTCGAGGATGAGGATCGTCGGAGGATGGAGGAGAGGATATCGGCCTCGATAGTGATGATCGGGCCGGAGATGATGCGGATATGCACGAGGCTGAGCCGGTGCATCACGAGTTTCCTTCATCACACTTCGAGGCGGGTGGCCCTTCACATGCGGTTCCGGAGACTTCGGATCTTGGGGCACGGATGAGATCGATGACTTCCATGCTAGAGAGGATGGAGGTCGGACGAGGGAGCAGATGTATGAGAGGATGGAGTCACGACGGGATAGGATAGAGCATCGGGTGACTCAGCTAGCGGAGGAGTTCGAGCATACGAGAGATCGAGAGAAGATCACCTAGATAGACTTGTACCCTAGGATTTCCATTTATGCATTTCAGATGTAATCATTGTAAAAACTTTTGAAATTAATGAAGTTCATTTTGTTTCACTTAATTATTGTATATTATGCACCTTTCTTTTCTTTGCATTAGTGACATTTGTTTAAGTATAATTATGGTATGTTATTCGGAAATGTTACTTATGCCTCAAAGGTTAAGTTTCTAATTCGGTGTTCTATTATTCACTTCTAAGAGTAGAAGAGTCATTTCGGATCAATGACTCGGGAATGTTCAGATTATTGTCTTTTGTGGTTAGGATCTCCTCGAACCTTGGGCTCCGATACCAATCTGTCACATCCTCCCGGCCCGGTACCCTATCTCGGCATACCCGAGAGTGTGATCCACAGCCCGAAGATCGGGTATCGAGTAATCAACCTCCCACATAAACAATAACATAATCATGAACAATCATAATAAAAGTGCGGAAGATAAACCATAGATCCAATAAGGAAAGAATGAATCATAAATAAATCGGGAATACTAGATATAATCGAGTGTCAAAACAGATAAGTAAAGTGAGGCAAAATCCCACTCTACAACCAGTGGAAAAGTAGCTCCAAAAGAGAATAAACTAGACAAAATCTAATCCCAGTAGCAAGTACAATGGGTAACTAAATTGTTCTCCACTTTATAGACAACATCCTTATAAGTGTAAATCTCATAAATGGCACAAGGACGCTTCCACTCAATGGTCGGACTAAGCATCGTACGGAGCATAACCACTCGCGGGATCTTCAGTGTAATTGTGGTAACCGCAATCACCTTCCTGAAAATATGCCTCTTCGCCTTGCGCTTCTTCATAGGGACCGTCATAATATTCAGTACCTGCAGGATAGTCTAACAAACATTGTACAATAAAGGAATGAGTTTCAAAGAAACTCGGTAAGGCGATTAAAATCCATAATAACATAAATGGCGGGATTTCGAGAACAAACATAAATGCAATATGATATGAGACAAGCAATGAATGAATGAATCTAACTCTATGTATGCTGGTCTCTATTAGCGGACATGCTTTAAGTCATAGCACCGTACTTCTTTAGGAAGGTCTCAATCACTCATCATCAGTTGGTAATGGGTCCGGCATCCCTCGGGACATTCCATGGCTGGGGGTTAAGTCACCACTCTTTCACATCACCATTGGTCTAAGTACCGGCGCATGTCAGGGTAAAACCTAGCCAAATGCAAGTCTTCTACTTAGTTACATCAAGTCGGATCCAGGATACGTCCATTCCTCGTCCCCGACGATCCTTTCCGGTATCCTTCACACTAGAGTCCTCATAGTCCACGACTACGGACTCATCAACCCTATTGATCATCCACATATGGTAAACGGGAAGCTCTCACGTCCTCTCACGGGTTGGTTACCGGTCTTAAGCGCCCGTGAGCCCAAGTCTAACCATATGCAACCCTACCAATAAATGGCCCCCACAATGTGATTCCTGTCCTCTCACGGGTTGGTTACCGGTCTTGAGCGCCCATGAATCCCCATTGCTACCACGGGTCGTTCGGTCTCAATACCCCTCCGATTAGGGTCGACATAACAGGACATCCTAGCCAAACACTACTAGACAATCCTAGATATGTCATCCAACAGTTTAGGAAGGTGTCCATAGGGCATCTCCGGAAACATCCCATAATATTCCCGTAGTAGTCCAAGGACAGAAGTGTCAAAAGGACACCTCTCCTTTCCAAACCATACTTAAGCATACACATGCATCAATTCAGATCATCACATTTATGGTAACTTCATATATGGAAAGAAATCAATAATTACAATCTTTTTTTTTGGTAGAACAATAATTACAATCACTTTGTATATAATTGGTAAGTAAATCATACATGAATCAATTTAAGCAATGCTACTGTAATCAAGGTTATGCAACAGTAGTATATCGTTGTAAGAATCTAATTAAGGAAACATATCAATGATATTCAAATATAGAAACTAGATTCATGCTATCTATGTAATTAAGGAAATAACCATCCTTACCTTTTATAACTCGCAAAGGAATCCTAAGAAATCAAGTAAGATCTTGGCAAACTTGAGAAGAAGGTCCTAAACAAGTGTATACAACATATTAGGAAAGATCCCTAACAGAAAAGATACCAAAACATCCAACACAGACCAGTTCTGGAGTTGCTGTACTCATTGGTCGAGTGGATTGGTTGACTGGTCCAGTCGACCAATCAGTCAACCAATGCAGACAGTAGCCTAAAAAAAACAGAGTTTTAAGATATGAAATCCGAATTTGGTGGTTCAAAAGGGTACTAATCAAGGGGTAAACTACATCAGTAGTATTCTAACATATAGGGGACCTCAAAACACTAATCAAATCAAGCCATCAAGATCCAAATTAGGAAACAAAAAGTTACCATAATTAGATCAACCATGGATCTTGAAGAATTCAAGGTAGAAATCAAAGACAAGAACAATAGGAGGATGGATCATTGCTTCAGGTAAAGATATCATGAAAAGCATACTTAGATCTTCAAGGAAATAGGCTTAAAAGCATAAATCTAAATAAGGAAACAAAACCTACCATATATGTAACTATTATGATTCATGAAGAACACATAGTATGGTAGAAGAGAACAATTAGAGATTGATAGATCATGGATCATGAAAAGAAAACACAGCAATTAACTACTAACATGATCAATATAGAAGATCCAAGGAGATCATAATTCAAATAAGAAGTTAAACAAAGATTAGATCATGGTTTGATCATGATTCCTTCAAAAGCTTGCAATGATCATGGTTAAGATCATTGTTCTAGCCTTTAATCCTTAGGATGATCATGAGAGACAAGTCCAGAGATGTTTGCAACAGAGAATGCAGCATCTGCTCCACTGTCTCAACTCAAAAAGGAAAGAAAATCAGAGATGGAGGAGAAGAAGAGAGTGTAGACATACCTTTTGATGAAAAGGAAGAGTTTTGACGAAGATCCGTCAAGAAAATCACCAAGGATGCAAGGGAGATGACTTGCAGAGGTCTTTGGTTCATTCCAAAGAGTTTGGAGGCAGAAAATACGAAGTAGACTCGAGATTGGACTTAAATAGAGCAAGAAAAACCTAATTGCCAAAGACAGCACCCATTGGTCGAGTGGATTGGTCGACTGGTCCAGTCGACCAATCAGTCGACCAATGCTGACAGCAATTCCAAAACAGGGAATTGAAGACCCAGATCAAATCCAATCCTAAAGGGGTTTTGCACACATGTCAAGTGACTTACCTAATAGGTAGAAATGCCTTCAAACCAAGATAGAGAGCACTCCAAGTCCATCAACTAATCCGATCTTCATCAAGATTCAGTTTCCATAAATAAAACTTCATCATCAACTTTCATGGATTCAAAGCCAGACACCAAGTCCTCCACTGGGATGGCCCAAAGCTGACTTCTTACTTTACTTCGGGTCATCGGACCTACAAATAACAAGGTTTCCGGGTCAAGGTTAGGGCTGGGTTTTACATTCAGCTCTTCAAAATTTTTCTCATAAGATTCAGTCCAAACAAACTTCTCTTCTTTTCTAGTTAGCTTAGTCATCGGAGCAGCCAACCTAGAAAAATTCTCGATAAATCTCCGATTGTATCCTGCCAATCCAAGGAAACTTCTTATCTCAGTCACGGTCTTCGGTCTTTCCCAATCGGTAATCGTTTGCACTTTCTCCGGGTCAACACGAATACCTTCGGCTGAAACAACGTGGCCAAGAAACACTACCCTTGAGAGCCAAAAGTCACACTTGCTAAATTTAGCATAGAGTTTCTTTTCTCTCAACCTTTGCAATGTGAAGTTCAGATGTTCCACATGCTCTTCCTCATTCTTCGAGTAAATCAAGATGTCATCAATGAACACGATCACAAACTTATCGAGCACATCATGAAATACTCGGTTCATAAGGTCCATGAACACGGCAGGGGCATTCGTTAAACCAAAAGGCATAACTTTGAATTCATAATGTCCATACCTTGTTCGGAAAGCCGTCTTAAAGATATCACTTGACTTCACTTTCAACTGGTGATACCCCGATCTCAAGTCAATCTTCGAGAACACAGACACACCCTTCAACTGGTCAAACAAGTCATCAATCTGAGGCAACCGGTATCTATTCTTGATCGTTAACTTGTTCAACTCTCGGTAGTCAATGCATAGGCGCATACTACCATCTTTCTTCTTAACGAACAAGATCGGAGCTCCCTAGGGCGACACACTTGGCTGTACAAAACCTCTATCCAGGAGTTCGTTCAACTGAGTTTGCAACTCCTTTAGCTCGGTAGGCGCCATCCTGTAAGGAGCGTTAGACACCGGGGACGCTCCAGGAGTCAAGTCTATAGAGAACTCAACCTCTCTATCAGGGGGTAGTCTTGATAGATCGCCTGGAAACACAGCAGCAAAGTTACAAACAACACTGACATCTTCAAGTCTCTTCTTTTCCTTGACCTTGCTTCCAGATGAAGCATCTTCCACCAGGGAGTGGACTTGCATTAAAGCGGTCAAAGTCTTCTTGCTCACTCTTCCCTTCTTCCCTTGGAACTCCAAAACTGAATTCCCCTCCAATCGGAATTGGATCTTCTTTGAAGAGCACAAGATCACAGCGTTGTAGGATGTCAACCAATCAATTCCCAAGATCACGTCGAAATCTCTTATATCGAACAACACCAAATTTGCCTTCAAGTTCAAACCACAAACACAAACAGGACATTCTTCTAACACTTTATCTAGTTTAACATCACCCAACAGGGGTACAAATTGACAAATAACTAGATAAACATCTGAGTGTTAGGTTAGTCTTCACAACAAAAGTAGATGAAATGAATGAATGAGACGCACCCGTATCAAACAATACAAATGCTGGTAAAGAAGCGACTAACAATGTACCTGTAACAACATCATGACAAGCTTCCTGGTTAGTACCAAATATACTGAAGACTCTGCCGGCAGGAGGAGCAGGGACACTCTTCTGAACAGGAGTACCGGGCTGAACAAACTTCTTGGGGCAGAGGCGGGCAAAATGGCCGGGCTGTTTGCAAAAGAAGCAAACATTATCCTTTGGTCCAACAGAGGTAGCTGCCACTGGAGGTCTCTGAAATGCAGGCCTAGGGTGCACCATTCCAGGCTGAGGAGGCTGAAAAATTCCTGTAGGTCGGGTTCCACTAGTCTGGCCATATTGGCCTACATGAACAGCACTGGGACTCGGCCCAACACTTCGGGGCTGATAGGTGGAAGTGGGGTACGGTGCAGGCCTCACAAAGCGACGGTCAGTACGATCAACAAATCCAGAAGGTCTGGATTGCCAAGGTTTCTGTGCTCGCATATTCTCCTTCTTAGTTTTCTCAATTTTCTTTGCATTCTCAACGGCCTGAGCATAGTCCCCAAGAGGCAAGGCAGTGAGGTGGACTTTGATCGAAGGTCGCAGCCCTTTGAAAAATTCTTCTCCTTGGCAACATCGGAACTCAAGGAATCAGCAGCAAAGAAAAAGAGTTCTTCAAACTTCTGCTGGTATTCCAGCACAGAAAGGGTACCTTGCACCAATGCCATAAATTCTGCCTCCTTGGCATCTTTCACTGACTCAGGGAAATAGTTTCTACAGAATGCTTCTTTAAACAGCTCCCAAGAGACCACACTAGCATGAAGGTTCTCGAGAATAGGCCTGGTGGAGGTCCACCATGCATCAGCTTCATGTTGAAGCTTCTGTTCTGCAAACAACACCTTCTGATTATCTGAACACTGCAGGTGTCTGAATGCCTTCTCCAGTTCTATCAACCATCTATTAGGAAAGAGGGTGTCCTTGGTCATTCTGGTAAAAGATGGTACTTGAAGCTTAAGAAAATTTTCCATCACCTTGGTATGCGGGATCTCGGCGGACCTCTCCACATATGGAGCTGCACGGCTAGGGTTTCTTGAACCACTTGCTTGGTTCTCTTCTCGCATAGCCATAAATCCGGTCATCATTTGATTGAACTGTGCTGCCTGTTGCTGCATCATGTTGGTCATAATGCTAGCAATGTCTCTGAAGCTTCCGATTTCAGGAGCATCGGGAACTCCATTAGGGGTGGGGTTCTCCCCTTGTCTTTGCTGGTCCGGGACCCCAGCAGGCACATCATCAACTCCGGAATTATCAGAACCAATCATACGATTTCTTAGAAGTACCATTCTGCAAAACCGGAGATTACAACATCGAAAATCAAACTTGTCAAATTCACTTGATCAAAAGATTAGAATGCCCAAATCATGCTTAAAATCATCAACATAGCAAGATTATAGTCCAACATTGGTAACAAGAACAAATCACAAAGCAGATTTCCACAAAAAGCCCAAAAGCAGAATTTTTCCCTTAATTGTCGATACATTTGGTCGATGGCATCGACCAATAGTATCGACCAATTCATATTTTGCGCGAAAACAGAATATATGGCCCACTCGTTTCATTTCAAAACATTTCCATTTCATTCTTGGCTCTGGGGAAAAGTTCTTCTTAAGGTCTCTAAGGGTTTTAGGGGTGATTTGAGGCTTCCAACACTCTTGCAAGCTTGCATTGATCAACAACACAAGTAAGTCTCATTCTCTTCTTCTCTTTTCTTGCATTTTCATTTACCATGACATGGTTTTCCTTCAAAACTGCAAAATGTTTGTTGCTATTGGTTAGAATCATGTCTAGGGACGTTTAGCAACATGCTCCCACCAGCCTACAAACAAAACCAAGCATAAAACACAAGATTTCACATTCTTAGGTTCCAAAATCACTATTCATCTCAAAATTTCCAACTTTGCAAACACTTGTCTCATTTTTAAATCAATTTGAATTTTGACATGAAACCAAGTCTCACATGACTAATTTACCATGGGGGAGGTGTTCCCACATTCGGTTTGCCGAAATTCCATTTTTTGAAAAATCACAAACATAGTCCAAAGAGGGATTTTCCTTCACATTTCTTGCTGAATTTTCACTTCCACATGGCCAAAATATTAGGTTTTCACCAAACGAAGCATCCCAGCATGTTTATCCAAGTCTTATGCACATGCTAGTACGTTCGAATCTCATTTTCGCAAAAATTTAATTTTTCAAAAATTTACGAAAATGCCCTTCATCCAACAATTGTACACGGGGACTAATCAAAATGAAATTTCTTCCTTGTCTCCACAGGTTCATCATGCCCAGGGGAGGACGGAGGGCTGACAGAGGTCTAGGGCATGCTCCACAGCAGGAGGTTATCGAGGAGGACCTCTTTATCACATCTCAGGCAGAGTTCCTGTTTGAGCGCTACTTCTACAACATACCGATCGAGTACCGGCGGTTGGTAGTCTTAGATGAGTTAGAGACTTTCCGCATCCGGGAGAGATTAGAGGCGATGGGATGGCTACCTTTGTACACCATGCCATATCCAGTCTACCCAGAGCTTGTCAGGTACTTCTATAGTAACCTGACCTACCGATTCGAGGATGACCCGCGAGATGGTTCTCGGATTGTCATCAGCTCCGTCAGAGGCATCGAGATCACATTCACTACCAGTGAGTTGGCTACGATCTTGGGGGTGCCGTTCGTACAGGATTTTCGTTGGTGGATTCCTCCTCGCACTGACATCGTGGAGGCTCTTCTTCCACACGAGACACACGAGATATGTATGACTCTATGGGACAATGAGAGCTGCTACATGCCCAGGAGCGGCACTTCTACCATCTGCTCGAGTCATCGCTCGCTTTGTTGGGTGAAACATTGTTCCGAAGGCAGGGCATCACAGTAGGGTGATGATCATGGAGGCATTAGTCATCTATTGCATTTACACTGGCGTGCAGATAGACTTGGCTCACATCATGCAGCATATCATGATAGACCGAGTTGAGCTTCCTGGGGTCAGGAACTTAGCTTTTTGCCGGGTCTTGACACGCATCTTCCAATACTTCCAGGTGGATCTAGAGGACACACTGATGATTCCTGATATAGAGATAGGTGAGGACTTCTGTGCATGGTCGATTAGGAAGATGGGGCTTGGTAATGCAGTTAGATCAGATGATGAGGTCGACATCGATGGGGGTGCCAAGGATGACGATGTAGATGAGCATGGAGACGGTGACGATTAGGGTGATGCTCCAGCTCAGGATGATGATCAGGGGCATGAGGAGGTTCCTGCTCCACGATTTTCCAAGGATGGAGGTCTATCTCACCAGACTTCTGAGGCTCCAGGTGTGGCTTCTCATCAGTCTTCGATTCATTCCATACTCGATAGGATCGAGGCTCGACAGATGAGGATGGAGTCATACATGCACACTCTAGGTGAGAGGTTTAAGCGACTCGAGGATGAGTTTATATCGAGGAGGGATCAGACAGATCGTTGAAGTAGATCACCTAGATAGATAGCACTAGGAATTTCCTTTTATGTTCTCCCAAATGTACTTTCTTTCAGACTTGTAAAAATTCTCTTATGTGATTAATGAGATCAAGTTGTTTTGCTTATATTATTGTGTCTTATTCCATAATCAATTAAGTTTCATTTATTCAGTTACTAATCTCAGTTATCTATTATTCAACTCTAAGAATAGTTGAGTTACCCTTTTGATCGATAACTCGGAATGTTCCATCATCGCTTCCGTGGTTAGGGTCTTACTGGAACCTGGGGCTCGATACCACTCTGTCACATCCACCTAGCCGGTACCCTATCTGGCATACCCGGGATGTGATCCAAAGCCCCGAAGATCCATAGTTCAGGGACCACATCATCCACATCGACGATAATACAATCATGAACAGATAATAATAATAAACTAACAATGGATAATCATAAAATTTAGAAATGAGATACCAGACATAATCAGAGTGCGGAAGTAAATATCAGATTTGATAAATTAAGAAGGCCATGGGTGGAATCCACTCCTTCAGATAAGTGGGAAAGAGATCAACACTGATAACCTAAACTTACAAGTCATGAAGTAAAATATAAGTTATTACAATTCTCCAAACTTTAATTGTCACAAAAGAGGGGGAGGTAACTACTCATAAGTCTCCTCCAAAATAAATATGTCCTCTTCAAAGGTGAAGACCATGGAGACCCAACATGACTGCTCCCATACTATCTCAGGGCTAACCTTGATACGCCGAAGGATCTGCTTTGGTACCGTCATCGAAGTCTTCATTATAGCTAGCCTCCGGATAGTAGTATGAGGTATCCGGGTCCACCTCAGGGAGTGTGCCATCAGAGTAATCACCTGTAGAGTAGCCTAACAAAATATTGCAACAGAAAAGGAATGAGTTCAAAAGAACTCAGCAAGGAAGTTATTCCACGACACATAAGCCACAAGAAAATCTTAACATGATACATATGATATGAAGCATATAATGCAATATGATTTTATTCTAAGTATGCTGGTCATCTATGGTAGACATGCTTTAAGTCATAGCACCATACTTCTTTAGGTAGTCTCAGTCACTCATCACCGGGGGGAATTGGGTCCTGCATCCCTCTCGGACAAATCCATGGTTGGGGTTTTGGTCACCACTCTCTCACATCACCATTTGGTATAAGTATTGGCGCATGTCAAGGTGAAGCCTAGCCCAATGCAATTCATCTACTTAATCATATCATGTCAGTTCCAGATACGTCCATTCCTCCCCTCTCGGGATCCTTTCCGGTATCCTTCACACTAAAGTCACGGATATTACCCACCGGACTCATCAACCCTATTAGTCATCCACAAATGATAGATGGGAAGCTCTCATGTCCCTCTCATGGATCATTTCACCGGTCTTGAGTGCCCGTGAGCCCAAGTCTAGCCATTTGCAACCCTACCAATAAATGGCCCCTTTCGGGTAACCGTAATGCAATTTATGTCCTCTCACGGAGTGGATACCGGTCTTGAGTGCCCACAAATCCACACTACTACCACGGGTTGTTCGGTCTCAATGCCCTTCCGAATCGGGTTTGATATGATAGGGACATCCTAGCCATACATCTAGACAAGTCCTATGTATGTCATCCAATAACCCGGGAAAGCATCGATGGACACCTTCGGAGAACATCCCATACTATTCCCTCCGATGTCCAAGGACTGAAGCACCAGGAGGGTACTCCTCAATCCCAAGTTATACTTAAGCAATCACATGCCCAAGTCCATCATATCAATTCATAAAATACAACCATCATAGTAAACATTTGATTAATGACATTGACATAGTCCATCATATATTGAAATCGATAAATATAATAAGACATTGAGATAAAATTAATGTAAACATAAAGCTACTGTTGAAAGACATATGTAGCAAGTCTAACATGATACGAATATGAAATAGAAACCATGTTCACCAGGTTAGGAATACCAAGTCAAAATTTCATGTCCTAGGTAATTATACCGATAACTATCCTTACCTTGAATTGGAGAGGAGAATGGTCCAAGAGCACAAGCAAGTGGCCCAAATAGTCTTAAAACCCTAAACAAGCATATATGAAAGGTTAAAGAAGAATTCAGAACAATCGGAGATCAAATGAATAAGAACTAGGCAAAAGTTGCTGACAACAACTCTATTGGTTGATACATTTGGTCGATAGTATCGACCAATAGTATCGACCAAATCAATTTTTGAACGGACAGCCATTTTTTTGGATTCTTGCACAGATTTGGTCTTTCGGGTCTCGTATCGACATGAAACTTGGAGGATAGTCTAAGCACAATATAGGGGCACTAATTATCAAGAATTTATCATAATCCAATGGTCCATTTATAAATCCCCAAATTGATTCATCAAGGTCAAGAGTTGTTAAACATGGCATTGGCTATATCTTAATGCAAATTGGGGAAAAACATAGGGGATTAGATAGGGAATCACTTAGAAGCAACATTGAACTCATATGCAAGGTGAAGATTAGGTTAATCATAGGCTTCATCTTAGTTTTGCTAAATAAGGCAAGTTGGTGAGCAATAAATTATAGAAGTGTGTAGTTAATGATCATGAGGTGAATAAATCGTAGTCATATCGGTGAAAACATCAATATATGAGGTATAGAAGGCTCATGGCAAGGTGTTTGCAAGGTTGCAGCACCTTGGCCATGGTCCCAACAGTAAAATAGAGAAAAGAGGAGTGAGAAAGTGATTAGGAGAGAGAGTCATACCTTGAGAGTGGAAACAAGAAAGTGAGAATGAGTGGTTGGCAATGATTAATGGAGAAGGTGCTTCACCATTACCAAGGAGAAGTTCTTGAGAGGCTCTCTCACGTTCCTAGATGTTGAAAATGCTAGAATAGGGCTCCAGTTTCGAGGAATAAATAAATAGAAAAGAATATTCCAGAGAATCTTTAAACCTGGGTTCAACAAACCTATCGACCAATAGTATCGACCAAAACATGTTTCTGCAGAATTTAACAAAATAGTTCAGCAACTTTAGGTGTGGACTTGGAGGGCTATACAAGGTCAAATTGCATGGGGTTTTCTCCTACAGTTCAATCAAGAGGTCTAGTTTTAGGGAGTACCTTCGGATTTTGCATAGGGGTCCGTTTGATATCTCAACTGTCTCACTCTTCATCAGTTCGCAGATTCTAACTTAACACTGATAATGTGCTCAAGGAAGGAGCATCATCATCAATGTCCATGTACTAGAGTTCCGACACCACGTCCTCAACCAGCAAGGCCCACAAGTCCCTCCTACCACCACTCCAGGTCTTCGGACCTACGAACACAACAATGACCGGGTTGGGTCAAGGTTAGGTAAAAGCTGGATTTTACACCTAGCCTATCTGGGGTTACCCGGGGAGTGATCCACAGCCCAAAAGATCAAGTTTAGGAACGATCATATCCATTTAGCACAATAACATAATCAAAAGCAAGAACAAATCATTGTATTCTAATAAGTTAACAATAAAAATCAAGAAAGGATCACAGAAGGATCACTAAAGAATATCAGAGTGCGGAATAACAAGATACCAAATCAAAAGACAACTTTAGAGTATAGCGGAAATATACCCCACAACATATGTGGAAGCTAGATCGAAATCTAAAGCAAGCTCTAAGCTAATACAAGTAAAATAAAAGTCTAGAAGAAACAAGAGAATCTAATCCACTTCTTCAGTCGGCTCTTCTTCTTCTTCAGTCTTCATCTTCTTCACTTTAGGGTCATGCTCTTAAAGCTTCAGATCAGCATCTAGTGCACGATCCCATCGACGAATAAGACAATGCCAGCAGCCATCAATAGGAATTGTCAGTGCAGCCCAAATCCAAGTGTTGGCTGCTTCTGTGTTCATTACCTTGTCCAAGGACATCCGGAGCTGTACCATGTAAGGAATGGTTCTCCGTGCTCTCTTTCATACCTGCAATGTCATCTAAAAACAAGTCTCCCGAAGGGTAAGCTCAAAAGAACTTAGCAAGTAATCCAAACACAATAAGCATCTTCACATGCATTCACAAACAAACATATATGAAGTGATATGAAACAATATATAAGCATCTTCACATGCATTCACAAACAAACGTATATGAAATGATATGAAACAATATATGCAAATATGCTTCTAACTCTATATATGTATGCTGGTCTCTATTGGCAGACATGCTTTAAGTCATAGCACCATACTTCTTTGGGTAGGTCTCATCTCACAACGCCGGTTGGCAAAGGGTCCTTCATCCATCTTGGACAATCCATGGCTGGGGGTTAAGTCACCGCTCTCTCACATAACCGTTTGGTCTAAGTATTGGCGCATGTCAAGGTAAAGCCTAGCCCAATGCAAGTCTTCTACTTAGTCATATCAACTCAGATCCAGATACGTCCATTCCTCGCCCCTGGCGATCCTTTCCGGTATCCTTCACACTAGAGTCAGCATAGTCCCAGACTACAAACTCATCAACCCTATAGGTCATCCACATATAGTAAACGGGAAGCTCTCATGTCTTCTCATGGGTTGGTTACCGGTCTTGAACGCCCATGAGCCCAAGTCTATCCGTATGCAACCCTACCCATAAATGGCCCCCACAATGTGATTCATGTCCCCTCACGGGTTGGTTACCGGTTTTGAGCGCCCATGAATCCCCATTGCAACCACGGGTCGTTCGGTCTCAATACCCTTCCGAATCGGGTCTGATATAACAGGGAATATCCTAGCCAAACACTACTAGACAAGTCCTAGGTATGACAGCCAATAATCTAGGAAACTATCAAAGGGCAACATTGGAAATATCCGATACTATCCCCAATGATGTCCAAGGACAGAAATGTCAAAAGGACATTCCCCAATCCCAAATCATACCTAAACAATCACAATCACAATTCAGTCATATCATCCACGACAGATATCTCATCAAATAGAAGAGTATAATAAGACAAGATTAAATGAATAAGAAACATACATGAATAAGCATTCATTCATGATCAAGTACATAAAGTAAATAAGGAAATAAGATCCTACTGTACTTACAACATTCATATCATAATGGAAACTAGCATAACAATAGCTAAATCATGCATTCATGTCATAATACATAAAGACATGTAAATAGGCATATTGTAAGTTGGAATACTCACCTCAAAATCCGAACTTATAGTCTTCAAATAAGAAATCAGAGAACAGATCCAAAATCACCTAAACAAGCTTGACAAAACATGTATAGGTCATAAGAAGTGATTCCAAAAGATTGGAGTCGAAACGGATGAAAAATAGAGTTGCTGTCACTGCGGGTTGATTGGTTGGGTTGAGTGCTCCAGTCGACCCAGGCAATCTGCCCAAGAGCAAATCCGAAAATAAAAAGAGAATCTTGATCCCAAACCTATGCTACACAAACCGGAATGCGAAGAAACTTGGAGAGATTGTCTAACACAATAGTCTAAGACTAAAAAGCATAATTTAGACATCAAACCACCATTAAAACCATTACATACTAATTTAGAATCATAGTTTCTATTTTGGAAAACAAGACTCTCTAATTTGGAAAACAACATGGTTTTCATTGAAAACAAACTATAAATGAAAGAGATGAACCAGAGATGATGAGATCTCATTCTAGTACATGAATACAGTAAATCAAGAGTAAGAATGATCATAGAGATGCATCTAATATGCTAGAAGAAATCAAAATAAGAACATGATCATAGTTTAAGAAGAAATCATCAAAATCATGTAGAGAATGTTTATGAAATCATAGCATATAGAATGAGAAGAGATTGTAGAAGATATGATTGCAGAGATGCAATATCTTCCTCATAATCTCAGATCAGAGAAGAGAATGATCCTAGTAAGAATGAATCAATAGCATAATAGATTGAATACTAACCTTTGATTGAAGAACAAGAGAGAGAAAGCTTGAGAGTTGAATGTAGATCTTCTTCTACACCAAAGGAGGCTTGGAGATGAGTTTCCTTCGTTCTCTAGGTGTTTTGGAGGCTAGGGATACTAAAAACACGAAGTTATGAGGTATATATAGCAATAAGGACCTAAACAGAAGATTCTGCTCGAATTCTGTTTACTTGGGTCGAGTGGGTGGGTAGCATGGCCCAATCGACCCAGCCAGTCGACCCAGGCTGACAGCATAGCCAAAAACAGGGATTTGAGGGCCTTTCTCTTATCGGAATCCAACGAAACTTTCTACACAACAACTATAACTTACCTAGCATAGGAAAATGGCTTTAAATCATATCTAACCATGCTCTAAGGTCATCAACCAATCTTCTCTTCATCAAGGTGCATTCTCTCTTCTAAATCAACCGAGCTCTTCAAGTAGGGAATTCCATCATCAATTTTCTATGGGTTTTCAAATCTACACTAAGGGAGAGGTCCGACTTGACTTCCTAGGACCTTCTAAACATATCAACACCATACTCAAGGTCCAACTTCAAGGTCAAACATCAAACAAGTTCTTCTTCATCCAAAACAAATAGGGTGTCCAATTTAGGTTTTGGGTTGGATTTCACAAGAGCCCGAATCACTCCGGAGTATAAAGACAAAATCCAAATTTATTGGAACCGGAAAGACACAGAAGTGGAAGAAGCCAAACGGTGAAGATTCTATCACCTTTGGCGAGGAGGATGAAAGAGGCGTTTGTCTACCTCACGATGATGCTATAGTCATCAAGGTGGAGATTGCGCGCCGTGAAGTGCATAGAGTTTTGGTTGATACAGGGTCTGCAGCTGACCTAATTTCTTATGAAGTGTATCAAAAGCTGAAGGTGGATGAGGACTTGATGGAGCCATCATCCACACATTTATATGGTTTTGCAGGATCATCTGCAGTGGCGGAGGGATCTGTCCTGTTGGACTTATCTATTGGAAGTTTTCCTAAGGAGACCACCGTCCGAATCAATTTTTTGGTGGTTCGGGAACTGCCAGCTTATAATTTTATCCTCGGGCGACCATCTTTATCCATGATAGGTGCTATTGTTTCTACGAAACACCTGAAGATAAAATTCCCGACTAACATGGGAATTGGTCAAGTTTCCTCTGACCAGAGGATCTTTCGGCACTGTTACGTTGCCTATTTAAAAGACAAGGAAGGCCCAAGGAAGGTGACTGCCCTACCTATAGAAGTTCGAGATGATCAGGAAGAAGCAGAAATGCAAAGGCCCGAGCCAGTAGAAAAGCTGGAACAAATCCAACTGTGTACCGAGAATGAGAAAAAAGATTACTTATATCGGGTCTGAGCAGCTGGAGGAATTCAAGGATGAGTTGAAGTTGTTTCTTCAACAGAATAATGACGTATTCGCATTGTCTACCGAAGACATGCCAGGAATTGATCGGGCTGTCGCAGAGCACAAACTCTGGATAGATCCGAAGGTAAAACCAGTGATCCAGAGAAGGAGAAATTTCTCCATTGAAAAATACGAAGCCGTTCGGGGCGAAGTTGAAAAACTAAAGAATTCTGGTTTCATAGAACCAATTGAATGCCCAACTTGGTTAGCTAACGTGGTAATGGTAAAAAAGGCAAATGGGAAGTGGAGGACAAGGCTTGCCCTATAGATTATTATCCATTACCTCGGATTGATCTCTTGATAGATGCGACTGCAGGATATGAAACTCTAAGTTTCATGGATGCCTACTTAGGGTATAATCAGATCCTTATGAATAAGGAAGATGAGAAGTTCACGGCTTTCATGACTGATCGTGAAAGCTACTATTACAAGGTCATGCCATTTGGCCTGAAAAATGCAGGAGCTACATATCAGAAGGCCGTCAACAAGATTTTCAAAGACTTAATTGGGAAGAATGTTGAAGCTTATGTTGACGACATGCTAGTGAAGAGCTTTACAAGAGCAAATCATATTGCAAATTTAACTGAGGTATTTTCAGTACTGCGGAAGTATCAAATGAAGCTGAATCCAGAAAAGTGCGCCTTTGGAGTTTCTTCAGACAAATTTTTGGGCTTCATGGTGTCACAGAGAGGTATTGAGGCTAATCCTGCCAAAATACAAGCTCTGATTGACATGGAGGCTCCTAAACCTGTTCGTGATGTGCAATGTTTAACAGGGAGAATTGCCGCTTTGAATCGTTTCATCTCCAAGTCTGGAGAGAAGTGTTTGCCATTCTTCAAAGCACTCAAAGATTTGAGGGGCAGCAAGGAAGCAAAATGGACTGAAGAATGCCAGAAAGCTTTCGAGGAGTTAAAGGAAGCACTAGGACAACCACCAACTTTGTCCCGACCAAAGAAAGGCGGAAATCTTACAGCTATATCTAGCAACGTCCCTTTCAGCGGTCAGTGTAGTACTTGTTCATGAGAAAGATAAAAAAACAGTGGCCAATTTACTATGTGAGTCACGTGTTACTTGATGCGGAGATGCGATATTCACAGATTGAGAAGCAGGCTTTGGCTCTCATGATAGCCGCTAGGAAGCTACGGCCATACTTTCAGGCTCATCCAATAGAGGTATTTATGACTTTCCCTCTTAGTAAAGTTCTTAATAAACCTGATTTGTCTGGAAGGATGGTGGCCTTGCCGGTCGAACTCAGTGAGTTCCAAGTAAGCTTTAAGCCCAGAATGACAATCAAAGCTCAGGCACTAGCCGATTTTGTAGTAGAAGCTCCTGCACCAGTGGAGACCACCATTGAAGATCCCGTTATACCAACCACTTGGGAGGTATATGTGGATGGCTCGAGTAACAAAGATGGAGCAGGAGCTGGAATTTTGTTGAATTGTCCAACAGGATTCATTATTTGATATGCTTTAAGATTTGCATTTGAAGCTAGTAATAATAAAGCAGAATATGAGGCCCTGATAGCTAGACTTCAGTTGTCAAAAGCATTATCCATTGCAGATGTTACTATTTACAGTGACTCTCAACTTACAGTCAACCATGTCCAGGGGGAGTATGGTATTAAAGAGCCTTGCTTGTAGAAATATCAAGAGATTGTGCAGGCATTTCAAAAGCAATTTCGGAATTTGAACATATCTCAGATTCCGAGGAATGAAAATACAGTGGCAGATGAGCTATCCCGATTAGCCAATGCCAAAGAAAAAAATCTAGACCCCTCGGTCTACATTGAAGAGATAACATTTCCAAGTTATCATGAGAAAGAAATTTCTTACATTGAAGCAGAGCGTTGCTGGATGGATCCGATAGTCAAATACTTGAGAGATGACAAATTACCCGAGGATCCGAAAGAGGCAAGACTGATTAAGATACGATCAGCCAGATTTGTCATTCAGAATGGAAGACTATACAAAAGATCTTATTCTGAACCGCTTATGAGATGTATAGGTCCCGAAGGAGTGAAATCAGCTTTGGCTGAAGTTCATGAAGGAATTTGTGGGGCTCACATGGGTGGACGAGCCTTGGCACACAAAATTCTAAGACTTGGTTTATATTGGCCTAAGATCCAAAAGGCTGCTATGGAGTATGTTCGCCGATGTAGCAATTGTCAAATTCACGCTACGGTATCAAAGTGCCCAGCGGAAACCATGACTTCAATGTTAGATCCCATCCCCTTTGCGATGTGGGGAATTGATACCATGGGCAAATTCACCAAGGTATCGGGCGAACGGGAATATCTGATAGTAGCAATTGATTACTTCACAAAATGGGTTGAAGCCAGTGCTCTGGAACCAATCACTGAGAAAAAGGTGGAGAAATTCGTGCTTGAGTCAATCATATATCGCTTTGGGATTCCAAAGATTATCGTTACTGACCATGGCACTCAGTTTGACTGTCCACAATTTGAGCAATTTTGTGGAACTTATATGATCGAGCATCTTATGTCCTCCGTGGCATACCCCCAGAGCAATGGACTGGTAGAAGTTACCAACCGAACGCTGTTGGAAGGAATAAAGAAAAGACTAGAAGCTGACAAGGCTTTATGGGTCGAAGAACTTCATAATGTACTGTGGGCTTATAGAACTACG
Organism: Hakea prostrata; assembly: GCF_041222555.1. NCBI lineage: Eukaryota > Viridiplantae > Streptophyta > Magnoliopsida > Proteales > Proteaceae > Hakea > Hakea prostrata. The sequence continues at coordinate 112,636 of NW_028291203.1, read as the reverse complement.
GTTCGAACACCCATAGGAGAAACTCCATTCAGGTTAGCATATGGGTCCGAAGCATTGGCACCTGTGGAGATAATGGCGGGGACGTTACGGGATCGAGAGTTCGAGGAAAAAGCGAATGAACAAGGACTGCTTGAAAGTCTTGATTTGTTGGACGAAGTTCGGGCAAAGGCAATAGCACGAACTCAACATTATCAAAAAGGATAGCGTCGCATTATAATACCCAAGTGAAGAATCGTCGGTATTTAACCGGAGATTTGGTGTTAAGAAACACTTTAGCTTCAGACCCATGCCACCAAAGAAAATTGGACCCTTCCTGGGAAGGACCATATATGGTTGTAAAACTAGTCGGTTCAGGAGCTTACAGGCTAAATAACATCAACACCCAGAAAGAGTTGGACCGTTCATGGAATGCTAGGCATCTCAAAAAATTTTATCCTTGATGATGATTTCAATTTTGTTCGTGATGTAAACATTTTCAACTCAATTAATGAAATTATTGGCTTTCAACAAATTATCTTTTGATTGGGGGGCATCATACACCACATTCAAGAACAAGATCCGACTATAAGGCATCGGATGAAAATCCGTGTGGGTCCTTCAACACTTATGGATTTTTTTCGGAATTTCTTAAGTCAAGGCATCGGATGAAAATCCGAGTGAGTTCCTTCTACAAGGCGTCGGTTTGAAACCCCAGTAAGTTCCTACAAGCCTTATTGAACTTTTGAAATATCCTTAAGTAAAGGCACCGGTCTAAAAACCGAGTGAGTTCCTTTTACAAGGCATCGGTTTAAAACCCGAGTGAGTTCCTTCTCAGACTTATTGTATTTCTCCGGAAATCCTTAAGTAAAGGCACCGGTCTAAAAACCGAGTGAGTTCCTTTTACAAGGCATCGGTTTAAAACCCGAGTGAGTTCCTTCTCAGACTTATTGTATTTCTCCGGAAATCCTTAAGTAAAGGCATCGGTTTAAAACCCGAGTGAGTTCCTTCTCAGACTTATTGTATTTCTCCGGAAATCCTTAAGTAAAGGCATCGGTTTAAAACCCGAGTGAGTTCCTTCTCAGACTTATTGTATTTCTCCGGAAATCCTTAAGTAAAGGCATCGGTTTAAAACCCGAGTGAGTTCCTTCTCAGACTTATTGTATTTCTCCGGAAATCCTTAAGTAAAGGCATCGGTTTAAAACCCGAGTGAGTTCCTTCAAGACTTATTGTATTTCCCTGGAAATCTTTAAGTAAAGGCATTGTTCTAAACAACTAAGACCTAGTGCAACAACGATTCAAGTGACTAGCAAAGTTCAAGATGAAGTTAATTTCTTATTTCTTCAAAAGACCGAAAGAGGCCAGTTTTTATATCAAACATAAGATTACAAGAGCTGGAAACAATCTTCGGTCAAAAAAGAAAGTCATCATCGGTGATCATTAAGAAGTCATACAAGATCGGCGCAGCTTTGCTAGAACAATACATGAGTCACGCAGCGGTATGGATTCAAGAAAAAGAAGAGGAGAAATAAGGATTACAAAAAACATTTCAGTATGTATAAAATCCTCCGCAATTTCATACTCTTTGTCTAGCTTGTCCAGGAGAAGTATGGTCCTCGACCAAACTTGCATTCAAGGCGAGCTCGTCATAATTGAATCCTTCCAAGGGAGAATAAACAGGAGAATCTTTCAGATAATGCATAATATCTGGATCAGAAGGCGGAGGATCAATCTTATTTTTGGTCCAGTCAGGAGAAGGAAGACCCAGGTTGGTAAACACTTCAGGATGGCAAACAGCACTGTAGGGAGTCGTATCAAAATGAGGATTTTTCCTTAATATCGATTCCCATACTTCGTCCTCACCATCCCGGTACGCCTACAAGTTATAAGCATTCAGCATATCAACAAAGGGCTTACTGTGTAAATACTTGAAGACGCAGGCTCTGCGAATGTCAGTTGGAAGGGATTCAGGCAAAGGAATGACATCTTGCCTTTGAGGTAACACTTCAGTTCCTTTGGCTCCTGACTTACCAACTCCTCGCTCCAGTTGCCGGATCTTCTCCCTAGCATCATCCAAGTCTAACCGGAGACGATCGATCACCGAATTCTTTTCTCCTGCAACATCCCAAGCTAATTTCCTAAGGCGAGCAATCTCAGCATCTTTAGCTTTAGAGATTTCCCGAAGCCTGAAAACTTCATTGCTCAACCTATTGAGCCTAGAGGCTACTTCCACTTGGTTGTGGAAGTTACTAGTAAGACTCTTGCAAACAACTTCCGAGTTAAAAAGGAGCAGAAGATTAACATTCAGAATCAAAAGATAATGAAGAAAGACTTACATCACCATTGACTTCATAAAGACCTTGTCTGGAAGTTTGGAAAGAACTACGCTCTCAGAAGTCATTCGAGCAGCAGTACACCATTCCAATGCTTTGTCAAACTCGTTTGACACTAATTCAGGCGAAGGATGAGAAGGATGAGCTTCATCACTAGCCAACAGACGACGCTTCCTAGTGGCAAAATCCTCCGGCTCCGAGCGAGAGGCGGAGGATGCCAAACAAGCTCTAGAGTTGGAAATAGAAGCAGGACCTGTCACATCCACCCAGCCGGTACCCCATTTGGAATACCCGGGATGTGATCCACAGTCCAAGGATCAATGATCTGAGGTCCATGCCTCCCACATACACGGTAACACAATCATGAACAGTAATAATCAATGGTAAAAACAACTAATATCAAGTATCATGAATAAGACAAGATTAACTAAATCAGAGTGCGGAATATAGATAATAAATAAGGTATGATCAAAATCATAAAGGGTGAGAAGGTATGGTAGTCACCCTCTCAGAGCAGCGGAAAAGTATTAAATCAAGTTAGTTACATATCCAAGTATCACCGGAATAATTCAAGACAAGTTAATTACAAAATCTAAGGTTCCACAAATACACCAGGGGAATGGGGCACTATGCTAGGGTTTCTTCTATACTAATGGTAGTCTCCTCAACAGTACGGATGAAGTAAACCCAGCTTTGCCGCTCCCGCACAACTGTGGGGCTAACCCTGGTGCGAATAATAATCCTCCTCGGCTCCAATATACGAATCCTCACCGACGCCACTACCCGGAGGGTAGTATGTGGAATTATAGTTCGCCTCATAGGAGGTGCCATCGTAATCTTCAGTACCTAGAATGTAATCTAAAACATTTGCACAAAAGGAATGAGTTCGAAGAACTCAGCAAGGAAGTTATTCCATAATTAGAAATCATACACATTCAGAACATATAATAATGCAATGTGATATGGAACATATGATGCAGATATGAGCTTGACTCTATGAATGCTGGTCTCTAAGGTAGACATGCTTTAAGTCATAGCACCGTACTTCTCTGGGTCGTCAGTCACTCTCCCATTTCCATATCTTGGGAATGCCCGGGGAAGATCGGTAAAGTCATCAAAAACCATGGTAAGGGGAATCGGTCACCGCTCTCTCACATCACCATTTGGTCAAGTACTGGCGCATGTCACAGTAAAGCCTAGCCCAATGCAAGTCATCTACTCAGTCGGTCAAGTCAGATTCAGATACGTCCAATCCTGGCCCCCGAAGATCCTTTCCGGTATACTTCACACTAGAGTCAGCAAAATCCCGGATTTCGGACTCATCAACCCTATTGGTCATCCACATATAGTAAACGGGAAGCTCTCACGTCCTCTCACGGATTGGTTACCTGTCTTGAGCGCCCGTGAGCCCAAGTCTATCCATATGCAGCCCTACCAATAAATGGCCCCTTTCAGGTATCCGTAGCATGATTTATGTCCCCTACCGGATTGGCTACCGGTCTAGAGCTCCCATCCAACCATACACTACCACGGGTTGTTCGGTCTCAATGCCCTTCCGATTCGGGTCTGACACGACAAGGATGAACCTAGCCACCCAACTAGACACTCCTATGTATGTCATCCAATAACTTGGGAGAGTGTCGATAGGCACCATTAGAGAACATCCCATACTATTCCCTCTGATGCCCAAGGACAGAAGTGTCAGTAGGACACCCTCCAATCCCAAGTCATACGTAAGCAATCACACATCAGATCTCATCATTTCTCATGCATCCAATGCATATTCATAATAGTACTCAAATCATGATATTGAAATGAATCATTATAAACATAAGCAAATCAAAATGATAGAGTAACACAACAAATGTATAAAGATTTAAATGTTACTGTTCTAACACATATGTATCAGTATCATAATGATTGAAAGAAATTTAGGGATTTCATTCTTTGAACAAAGCATAGTTCAATATTTGATGACTTATATGTTTATGGATATAACCATCCTTACCTTGGATGAGTTGGTGATGAATTGAGAATACCAAGAATAGACCAATAGAAGTGTTAAGGCCCTAAACAAACATCAATAATAAGTTAGAAAAGAAGTCGGGAAGATCGGATGTCATTTGAGTCAAAACCGACCAAGGTTGTCACAAAGCAACAACTTTGGTCGATGGTTTTGGTCGATGGTATCGACCAAAATGATCGACCAAAATAATCCTCGGGCAGAATAGTGGATTTTGGGGATTTTGGTTCGAAATGAGTCTTCCGGTGTTCGGATCAATTTGAAACTTGGAGGCATACTTAACAACAGTAGTAGGACACTATAAATCAAGGAATTAACCCAATCCAATGGTCTAATTAAAAAGCCCCAATTTGAGCTATCAAGTTCAAGTGATAACATCATGGCATGAGTTGGAATTGATTGCATTGATGAGGAATAGCATGCAATAGCTAGAGGGACTAATAGAAATTCGATTGGAATCATATGGCAATGTTAAACATGAACATAATATACTCTATAGCTCAGTTTGATATCAAATGGTATGATGTTAATAGGTAAATCATGGAATACATATGCTAGGCATGAGATATAAGCATTAGCATCAATGAATGGCTAAGGGAATCATGGATTGAGCATGAGTAGGCACTTGGAGTGGTGGTTGCAAGGTTGCAGCACCATTCCAAATGTCCCATCAGCAAGATGACAATAGGAAAGAGTAGAATATGGTAGGATAGAGAGTGGAATGAAGAGTCATACCTTAGTGTAGAAGATGAAGGCAAGAATCAATGATAAACTAAGTGTCTTTGATGAGATACCCTTCACACTAACCAAGGAGCTGCTTTGGGAAGCTCTCCCCAGGTTCCCAGGTGAGAAAAATGATTGCAAAAGGCTCAAGGCTCGATGTCATATTAAATAGAAAAGGAATATTCCATGGAATCATTAACTTGGCAGACTGGGACATTTTGGTCGATGGTCCTTGGTCGATGGTATCAACCAAAATGATCGACCAAAATGTTTTCAGCAGAAAACTCAGGTTTAGAACAGCAACTTCAAGTAGGGATTTGAAAGGCTATACAAGGTCAAATTGAGTGAGGTTTTCTTCCACAATTCAATCAAGAAGTCTAGTTTTGGGGAATACCTTTGGATTGTGCACAGGAGGTCATTTGGTACATCAACCATATTAACCTTCTCCGATGCGCAGACTTTCCTTAAACACTGACAATGTATTTAAGCAAGGGGTATCATTGTCAATGTCTATGGGCTCGGTCTTCGAATCATTATCATCAATCAGAATGGCCCATAAATCTCTTCTTCCACCGCTTCGGGTCCTCGGACCTGAATACAATAGTGGATCCGGGTCAGGGTCAAGGTTAGAATAGGGCTGGATATTACAGCACCTGTTGGGACCGAACCTTCATCAGATGCCAACATAGTTGCCTCAGATGTCCGAAGGGTCTCCTTCGGGGATGCACGAACAGTTTCTACAGCAGGGGCATCAGCAGCGCCATCAACAACGGAGTGATCAAGATCTTCCTGGGAAGAACGAACGATCACTTCAGGCAGAAGAGACGTAGGAGTGACATCCGTAGAAGCTGTGGGAATCTGACTTGAAGATTCACCAACAACAGTCGCCTTATGTTTAGAGGATTCACCAGATGAAACCACCCCCACTGGCCCCAACCACCGATGGAACAATTTTCTTACAAGATTTCTCTCTAATAAAGTTTGGGTCAATTCTGGGAGCCACTGTGTACACAGAAAGAGTCGTATCAGTACAATCAACAACAACAAAAAAAAAGGGGAAGAAAAACCCTAGTTCTCTGTCAGTTATGAATTACTCAGAATACCCATTAAATAAACCCCAAGTATAACTACTGTGCAGTTTACTGAGGGGGAAAGGGGAAGAGATGGGTGATTGCAAAAAGCTCACTTGTTCAGAAGCTGATAGAGTTATTGTTGGAGTACGAGGAATACGGAAGCAAGTAGGAGGACGGAATGTCGCTTTTGCAAATCTAACTTGTAGATAGCAGGATAGATGGAGAGTACCCACGAAGGCTTTAAATAGCCTCAGGTATTGAGATGACGGTTGAGAGCCAAAGGGAACCGATGGCCTAGATCGAAAAGACGCTTCGAAATCTACAACAAGCGAGATCAACGGTCAAAAGGAGGACACGTAGAAACGAGCACCTGATGTGCGTATACCTCCAACCGTCGCACCGCCATTGTGATAATGGATGTATTACCAATTTATTGGAAATAGTGAATGGTATACCAAAGCAAGAAAACGTCTGGACTTCGCAAGTACCAGAAGGGAAACGTGTGGACTTTGCAATAAATGAAGGAGTGGGGAAGATTAAGGCATCTTTCCGTAACAACTCTTCATAATATCTTTACAAGATTATCATTCGTCGAGGAATATGAAGTTAAGTGATAAGTTTTATCATTTATATTTTGATATTCAAGACAAGCTTTCGATTGGAGACGAGGAAATAGTAAGGCAAACATTGAAGATGTATCTATGGTCATATAAGTTCACGAAATGGGTTGAAGAAGGAACTTATATGATCATAGATACTTCTTCAATGTTTGCCTTACTATTTCCTCGTCTCCAATCGAAAGCTTGTCTTGAATATCAAAATATAAATGATAAAACTTATCACTTAACTTCATATTCCTCGACGAATGATAATCTTGTAAAGATATTATGAAGAGATGTTACGGAAAGATGCCTTAATCTTCCCCACTCCTTCATTTATTGCAAAGTCCACACGTTTCCCTTCTGGTACCTGCGAAGTCCAGACGTTTTCTTGCTTTGGTATACCATTCACTGTTTCCAATAAATTTGTAATACATCCATTATCACAATGGCGGTGCAACGGTTGGAGGTATACGCACATCAGGTGCTCATTTCTACGTGGCCTCCTTTTGACCGTTCATCTTGCTTGTTGTAGATTTCGAAGCGTCTTTTTGATCTGGGCCATCGGTTGCCTTTGGCTATCAACCGTCATCTCAATACCTGAGGATATTTAAAGCCTTCATGGGTACTCTCCATCTATCCTGCTATCTGCAAGTTAGATTTGCAAAAGCGACATTCCGTCCTCCTGCTTGCTTCCGTATTCCTTGTACTCCAACAATAACTCTATCAGCTTCTGAACAAGTGAGCTTTTTGCAATCACCAAAGCAAGAAAATGTTTGGACTTCGCAGGTACCAGAAGGGAAACGTGTGGACTTTGCAATAAATGAAGGAGTGGGGAAGATTAAGGCATCTTTCCGTAACATCTCTTCATAATATCTTTACAAGATTAACATTCGTCGAGGAATATGAAGTTAAGTGATAAGTTTTATCATTTATATTTTGATATTCAAGACAAGCTTTGGATTGGAGACGAGGAAATAATAAGGCAAACATTGAAGAAGTATTGCTGGGAAGGCAGAGGTTATCAGAAGAAGTCATAAGAGACTATGAAAAATTAAACAAGCAGGAAGACTGGTACCTTGTGGACTGACTAACAAGGGCAACATCGTCCAGGGCTTCAAATTCCCGACAATCAGAAGGTATAAGACTGAGGGAGCTCCATTCTACAGCTTCTCAGGGTCTTGTGTCACCCTATCGGTCGACTTCATGGTCCACTGAGGGGTGAAGACCTCCTCACAATCCTCAGAATTTTTGGATTTTTTATGAGAGGAAGCATCAACTGTATCATGCTTCCTTTTGGTTCGAGCGGAGGAGGAGACATTTGACCTCTCCACCATCGGCTTCTTCCCTTTACCCGAAGCATCATCCACTATCCTGATGTTCCTAATACCCCTGTAAGAAGGGTCGGGAGAGGGAACAGAAGCCTCTTGGTCAACGGTTAAGGCTCTAGGCGACCGTTGCTCAGCTGTTACAACGGCCCTAGCAGCCTTCACTTGCAGGTTCTCAGGGTTCATTCTTGGAGGCACTACAAAGAAGAACAAGAGTCAGAATTATGAAAAGACATATCACTTCAGTAAAATCAAAGGATGATGGTTAGAAGCTCACAATGAGCCAAGCCCCAGTATTGAAGGATGGAGTTATACTCCACCTCAAGTCCATGTATCTCTTGATACCATGGAATTGATTTGATCTTCCTGATGGCCGCCTCGTCTTCTTTGGATAAGGGAAGGCCCCGGTTACTTTCAGAATAGGAAGTACACTGTTTCCAGACGGCCAGGAAGTTGAGATCTGATTGAGGCGCTCGACAGAAAAAGTATCGTTAGAGCCATCTTTTGTGGTTGGAAGGGCAAGTTCCTTTGGCAAGAATGTTGCCCCTCCAATCAAGTTTAGCCATATTGCGTTTGGACAGAAAAACCCAACTAGGAGGATGGGAGATAGAAAGAATATGAAAGTGCACAAAAAGAGAAAGAGATGGCATAACGCCAAGTTCAAAACACAAACCCAAGAAGCCGACGATGAGACGCCAGCTATTGGGAAGGAGCATTCCAGGGCAAATGTCCCAGTGATTCAGAACGGCTGAGAATAAAGGATTGAAAAAAGGAAAGCGAACCCCGCTCTCTAGTGCATCTATGTACAGGGAAAACTCACCTAGAAGGGTTGAATCAACCCTCTCATCAGGATGGGGAGCCCTAACCTGATAAGAGGGAGGAAAATCAAAATCCTGGATTGCCGAAAGAAGGGTTTCCTCCTTGTAAGAAGAGGGAACAGAGCCAAGTCCGCCATTAGACCTGGAAGTTTGAGGCTGCCTAGAAGACTCGGCAGTCACCCTAGGAGTCTTGGAAGATCCAGACTCAGGAAGGACGGAAGAAGTTTCGGTTTTTCTCTCTAAACCTTTTTGGGAAACTTCAGCAAATTTGCGCCAAAGGACAGTTAGGGTTTTGTTATAACTATCCGACTGTTTGGAAGGAAGGGAAGCAAAAGCTTCGTTACCACTACTATTACTGACACTGGGTACCAGAGAAACCCTATTACCCGCCATTACTAGTTTCAGTAAGGTACAAAAAAAAGAGACTGGAGACAGGAAGTTTAAAACTTTGCAAAAAGACCAGTAAACTTACTGATTCAGTGAGGCAAAAGCTCGAGGGCAAGAAAGCGCAAAGCAGAAGACGAAGGTTCAAATTCCAGACAAGAAGAATGAACCCTACGAAGACAACGAACCACTTTTAAAACACCCGCACGAGTGTTCGGGAATCTGAATGATCGAGATTGATTCAGCATCGACGGTCGAGATTAGAAGACATTTTGAAAGTTTGAACTCACGAATCCAAAACAGGCGTTCGGAAACTGTCGCTTGGGTTACGTGAGCCACGACAGATCGACTGCAAATAGACGCGTGGCATTGCCCTCACAACGCTCGAGGAAAAGTGACCACCGCATTAAATGTGATATGACATTTAATGGAAAATGCAGAGACTATATCCTGACGAAGAACCCAGTTAAAAACCAAGCCCTCGGGCTCGACTGAACACTTGGTCTGGGGGGCTCGTGATATGGAGAAAATATGATTGAATTGGGTTCATACTTGATTCGACCCTCGACCCCGGTCGAGACAAAGGAAATCGACTCACTCCCGAGTGAACCGGATCCAGAAGATAGCTTGCTGAGGAAGAAAACTAATTCAGCTACAAGCACGCCCTAATCCAACTTATGGATTAGGTTAATCACCCTAATGATGGCAGGCACAAATTGACGGCTGTTGCTTATCATTATCAAGGGGATAATCATCACATAACCTAAAGGTTATCTCAGGAGTCCTCTACTAGTCCAAACTAGTAGAAGTCTATCGCTCAACAGATCTAACTGATAAGATCCAACGACTACCCGAAGAAGGCTCAAGTGCATCCAACAAAGGAGATTCGAAGGTACACTCTATATAAACCTTACTTGCCTACGAGGTGAGGGGGGGACTAAGATTCACGTACACACTGGTAGACGTAAACTATCAAAAGCTTACAATCTAGATCACCTTTCCCAGTTCTTCATTCCTTAGCTCTGTGCTTCTAGCAGAGCCGTTTGTGATTAAGTTCATCAACTGACTTAGCCTTCGGAGGTGGACTCCCGACCCCCGCTGTCGGGCCACATCTGACGCTTTCGTTTTGCAGGTCATCATGAGGAGATCTAAGGGCTGAGCAGATTTTGGACGAATCAGTGTTCCACACTTAGAAACTTTGGCAGTGTTAGAGAAGAAAATGCACTTGGTGAAGAAGAGCTTGGTTGATGGACCTAAAGCCTAGTTGGACATGATTTGAAGGCATTCCTCTATGCTAGGTGAGTCATATGTTGAGTTGGGAGAAGCCCATTTGATTTGGAAGAGGTCTAGACTTTGAAGTCCCTGACTAAGCCTTACTGTCAGACTTGGTGGACTGGGCCAATCGACCAATAGGGACAACAGATCTTATAAGATCCTCTGATTAGGGTTTTGATGCTCTATTTAATAGGATTTCGTGTTTCTTAACCTCTTTTGTTTCTAAAACCCTTAGAGAATGTGGAGAAACTCTCTCAAAACTTCTCTTGGTGTTGTGGAAGATCTACTTGCAAATTCTCAAAGTTTTCATCTCTTGTTCATCATCAAGGTTAGTAATCTCTTAACTTGCTATTGAATTTACTCTTGCTATGACCTAATCTCCTTACTGTGATTATGAAGTAGGCATTGCATCCTTGCAAACACCTCTTCTATAATCTCCAAAGTTGAGAATGAATCTCCATTCATTCCAATGATGATATGATCTCTACATTTGATTTTCTACGTGAGATCATTGACATCTTCATGAATGTATGTTTAATCTTAGCTCTCTAGCATGTTAGATCCGTCCTCATGTTAGTTCTTATCTATAATCTATTGCTAATGATCCATTAGAGTGAAACCTTGTTCTCTGTAATTTCTCCTTTGAATCCATGGTTGTTTTCATTGAAAACCATGTTTTTTATCAAATTAGAAAGTCATGATTTTGATCATTGATTGGTGTCTAATCTATGCTAGTTAGTCTTAGATTATTGTTCCTAAAGTTTCTTTGAATTTTAAAAGTGTTTTGAATCTCAGAAGATGAGTTTTGGATCAAAATTCAGTTTTCAGCTGCGTATTGTTCACTTGGTCAACTGGACCAATCGACAAAGCAAGCTGCCAAGGCTGATAGTAGCTTGTTTCTTCGTCCGATTTGATCCGTTTGACTTCCAGTCTTCTAGGGCTTTTTCCTAATGATGTATTTATGCTTGTTTAGGGTTTGTTTGCTAACCTTGGACTTGATCTATTGTTCTCCAGAATTTCTTCGAATCTAATTAAAGAAAGGACAGTTGTTTCCATATTAACCTAGATTGCATGATCTTAGTTTCTATTTTGAGAATTTCATAAATTACAAGATTGTATTTCTCTTATTACTTTGATCATGTATGGATGATTCTTGTAATTTACATATTCGATTGATCGTGTTTATATGATATCTTTCTATACGATGAAATATCAGTTGTGTATGTTATGATTGAATTGGGAATGTGATTGTTTAGGTATGATTTGGGATTGGGGGATGTCCTTTTGACATTTCTATGAAATCCAGCCCAAAACCTAAATTAGACACCCTATTTGTTTTGGATGAAGAAGAACTTGTTTGATGTTTGACCTTGAAGTTGGACCTTGAGTATGGTGTTGATATTTTTAGAAGGTCCTAGGAAGTCAAGTCGGACCTCTCCCTTAGTGTAGATTTGAAAACCCATAAAAAATTGATGATGGAATTCCCTACTTGAAGAGCTTGGTTGATTTAGAAAAGAGAATGCACCTTGATGAAGAGAAGATTGGTTGATGACCTTAGAGCATGGTTAGATATGATTTAAAGCCATTTTCCTATGCTAGGTAAGTTATAGTTGTTGTGTAGAAAATTTCGTTTGATTTCGATAAGAGAAAGGCCCTCAAATCCCTGTTTTTGGCTATGCTGTCAGCCTGGGTCGACTGGCTGGGTCGATTGGGCCATGCTACCCACCCACTCGACCCAAGAAAACAAAATTCGAGCAGAATCTTCTGTTTAGGTCTTTATTGCTATATATACCTCATAACTTCGTGTTTTTAGTATCCCTAGCCTCCAAAACACCTAGAGAACGAAGGAAACTCATCTCCAAGCCTCCTTTGGTGTAGAAGAAGATCTACATTCAACTCTCAAGCTTTCTCTCTCTTATTCTTCAATCAAATGTTAGTATTCAATCTATTATGCTATTGATTCATTCTTACTAGGATCATTCTCTTCTCTGATCTGAGATTATGAGGAAGACATTGCATCTCTGCAATCATATCTTCTACAATCTCTTCTCATTCTATATGCTATGATTTCATATTCATTCTCTACATGATTTTCATGATTTCTTCTTAAACTATGATCATGTTCTTATTTCGATTTCTTCTAGCATATTAGATGCATCTCTATGATAATTCTTACTCTTGATTTACTGTGTTCATGTACTAGAATGAGATCTCATCATCTCTAGTTCAACTCTTTCATTCATAGCTTGTTTTCAATGAAAACCATGTTGTTTTCCAAATTAGAAAGTCTTGTTTTCCAAAATAGAAACTATGATTCTAAATTAGTAAGTAATGGTTTTAATGGTGGTTTGATGTCTAAATTATGCTTTTTAGTCTTAGACTACTGTGTTAGACAATCTCTCCAAGTTTCGTCGCATTCCGGTTTGTGTAGCATAGGTTTCGGATCAAGATTCTCTTTTTATTTTCAGATTTGCTCTTGGGCAGATTGCCTGGGTTGACTGGAGCACTCAACCCAACCAATCAACCCGCAGTGGACACAGCAACTCTGTTTTCGATCCGTTTCGACTCCAATCTTTTGGAATCACTTCTTATGACCTATACATGTTTCGTCAAGCTTGTTTAGTTGATTTTGGATCTGTTCTCTGATCTCTTATTTGAAGACTATAAGTTCGAATTACGAGGTGAGTATTCCAACTCACAATATGCCTATTTACATGTCTTTATGTATTATGACATGAATGCATGATTTAGCTACTGTTATGTTAGTTTCCATTATGATATGAATGCTGTAAGTACAGTAGGATCTTATTTCCTTATTTACTTTATGTACTTGATCATGAATGAATACTTATTCATGTATGTTTCTTATTCATTTAATCTTGTCTTATTATACTCTTCTATTTGATGAGATATTTGTCATGGATGATATGACTGAATTATGATTGTGATTGTTTAGGTATGATTTGGGATTGGGGAATGTCCTTTTGACATTTCTGTCCTTGGACATCATTGGGGATAGTATGGGATATTTCCAATGTTGCCCTTTGACACTTTCCCGGATTATTGGCTGTCATACCTAGGACTTGTCTAGCAGTGTTTGGCTAGGATATTCCCTGTTATATCAGACCCGATTCGGAAGGGTATTGCGACCGAACGACCCGTGGTAGCAATGGGGATTCATGGGCGCTCAAGACCCGTAACCAACCCGTGAGGGGACATGAATCACATTGTGGGGGCCATTTATGGGTAGGGTTGCATATGGATAGACTTGGGCTCATGGGCATTCAAGACTTGTAACCAACCCGTGAGAAGACATGAGAGCTTCCCGTTTACTATATGTGGATGACCTATAGGGTTGATGAGTCCGTAGTTTGGGACTATGCTGACTCTAGTGTGAAGGATATCGGAAAGGATCGCTAGGGGTGAGAAATGGGCGTATCTGGATCTAAGTTGATATGACTAAGTAGAAGACTTGCATTGGGCTAGGCTTTACCTTGACACGCGCCAATACTTAGACCAAACGGTTATGTGAGAGAGCGGTGACTTAACCCCCAGCCATGGATTGTCCAAGATGGATGAAGGACCCTTTGCCAACCGGCGTTGTGAGATGAGACCTACCCAAAGAAGTATGGTGCTATGACTTAAAGCATGTCTGCCTATAGAGACCAGCATACATATATAGAGTTAGAAGCATATTGTATTTATTGTTTCATATCATTGCATATATGTTTGTTTGTGAATGCATGTGAAGATGCTTATTGTGTTTGGTTTACTTGCTAAGTTCTTTTGAGCTTACTCTTCGGGGAACTTGTTTTTAGATGACATTGCAGGTACGAAAGAGAACCCATGCACCGACACGGAGAACCTTTCCTTACATGGTACAGCTCCGATGTCCTTGGACAAGGTAATGAACAGCGAGGCAGCCAACACTCGGATTTGGGCTGCACTGACGACTCCAATTGATGGCAGCTGGCATCGTCTTATTCGTCGATGGGATCGTGCGCTAGATGCTGATATGGAGCTTCAAGAGCATGACCCTAAAGTGAAGAGGATGAAGACTGAAGAAGAAGAAGAGCCGACTGAAGATGTTGATTAGATTCTTTTGTTTTTCTAGACTTTTATTTTACTTGTATTAGCTTAGAGCTTGCTTTAGATTTCGATCTACCTTCCGCATATGTTGTGGGGTATATTTCCGCTATACTCTACAGTTGTCTTTTGATTTGGTATCTTGTTATTCCGCACTCTGATATTCTTTAGTGATCCTTTTGTGATCCTTTCTTGATTTTTATTGTTAACTTATTAGAATACAATGATTTGTTCTTGCTTTTGATTATGTTATTGTGCTAGATGGATATGATCGTTCCTAAACTTGATCTTTTGGGCTGTGGATCACTCCCCCGGGTAACCCAGATAGGGTATAGGCTGGGTGTATTTGGGCGGGATGTGACAATTTCTGTCCTTCGATATCAGTGGAAGTGGTATGGGACATTTTCGATGGTGCCCTTTGACTCTTTCCCGGATTATTGGTTGTCATACCTAGGGCTTGTCTAGCAGTGTTTGGCTAGGATCTCCCTGTTATATCATACCCGATTCGGAAGGGTATGGAGACTGAGTAACCCATGGTAGCAATGTGGGTTTGTGGGTGCTCAAGACCGGTAACCAGCCCGTGAGAGAACATGGATTACATTGTGGGGGCCATTCATTGGTAGGGTTGCAGGTAGTAGACTTGGGATTATGGGCGCTCAAGACCGATGTGTAATCCGTGAGAGGACATGAGAACTTCCGATTTATTATTTGTGGATGACCAATGGGGTTGATGAGTCCGTAGTTCGAGTTGGTTGTAGCCATAGGTACGCTGACTCTAGTGAGAAGGATACCGGATAGGATCCCGAGAGGGGAGGAATGGAAGTATTTGACTTTTAGTTGATATAACTAAGTAGATGACATGCATTTGGCTAGGTTTTACCTTGACATGCGCCAATACTCAGACCAATGGTGATGTGAGAGAGCGGTGACCTAAGCCCCAGCCAAGGAATGTCCGAGAGGGATGCAGGACCCAATTATCACCGAAGAACCCAAGACACCGAGATGGTTGAGGGATAGTGATTTAAGACCTACCCAGAGGAGTATGGTGCTATGACTTAAAGCATGTTTTCCAATAGAGACCAGCATACATAGAGTTAGATTCATACATGCATTGTCTGTCTAATATCATCTTGCATCATGCTATGTTTTTCTATCATGCTTACTAAGTTGTTGTGGATATAACTTGCCTTACTGAGTTCTTTTGAACTCACTCCTTTTTGCAAAAATATTTGTTAGACTATCCTGCAGGTACTGACGACTATGAAGGCTTGTACTATAAAGCACAAACCGATGATGTGAACATACTCCCAATCTGGTGGCTATGGTGACTACGAAAGTGAAGAACTCATGGGTGAAGACGTATCGTGTCAGGATTAGTCACACTCATGTGCTAGTTACTCGCTATTTGGATCCTAAGACTTATACTTTTAGAAGTTGTATTTATATGTTAGAAGAGACCTTAGTTTAGTTTGATTACTTCTTTTCTTTTCCTTTCATTTTGGGAACCAGTTGTAATCTTTCTTTTAGTTTCGAGCTACATTCCGTTGTGTTATGTGGAGTGATTTTTCGTTGTGTTATGTGGAGTGATTTTTCGCACACTCTACATGTGATTATTCTACATTGATTATTATATTGGTATCATTCTTTTTGCACTCTGATTATATTGTATTTCTCTTCGTCTTATCTTGATCTCTTTGTTTATGTAATACTACATTGATTATGTCTTGTTCATGATTATATTATTGTAAATGTGGGAGGTTGGTTTTCTCGATACTTGATCATTGGAGTTGTGGATCACACACTCAGGTATGCCATGTAGGGTACCGGTTGGGTGGAAGTGACACTACCCCAGCTCATCAGGTACTTCTACAGTAACCTGACCTACCGTACGGAGATAGATGGCCATGGAGGTACAAGACTGGTTGTTCAGACACGGGTCCAGGAGACTAAGATCCGGTTCTCCACTAGGGTTCTGATCTGCATACTAGGAGTACCACACCTTCCAGATTCCTATTGGTGGATCCTGTTAGGCATTGACATCACAGAGACTCTACTTCCTTACGAGCTTCATGAGATATGCTCCACACTTTGGGATGATAACTGTTATAGTCCAGAAAGTGGCATGGACATGATTCCTTTCATATGCATTGTTCAATTTATTCTCTGTCGTATGAGTTGCCTAGTTTCGTTTTGTCACACCCCACCCGCTGGTCTTGGTTATCCGCTCGACAACGTGTGGGAGTGAACCGTCACAGGATCCACGGTCTTACCCATCAATAATAATAAACACAAGTATAGACAATCAAGAGCAAAAATAAGTGCAATAATTAATAAAAAGGTTACAGGAGTCCAAATACTCCAATAAATATCCAAGAATGAATTAAAGGAAAGAATCAAGAATCAAATATAATATCGAGTTCAGCGGAAGAAAAATAAATAAAATAAATAATCCTCTTTCCGGTTTTCTTTTCTAAATCTAAAAACTGGTTTTCTAAATTAGTAAATAAAGGGGTCCTCCAATCTTTCTCCATAAGAAGGGCAAACCACCTAGCAACCTATCTCCTCCGCCCATCAATGGGTGCTAAAAGCGCACACCAAGCATCTTCAAGAGGCTTCATGCTCTGCAAGTTCATGTACCACTGTTTGTGCCACATTAGCTTCATACTAGAAGGCTCTTTCATAAGAATCATCTCCAACTTCCGACGTTGTGCCATAATCTGTACAACTAATATAATATATACAATGAAAGGAATGAGTTCTGATTAACTCAGTAAGGAATAGACAATTCTTATATATGTGTCAATACAATCCACGAATGCACATATGAAATGATATGGATGGTATGCAGAAATATGAATGCTACTAAGATCTAACTATGCAAGTCTCTAACAACTGACATGCTTTAAGATATACACCAGCCCTCCTCTGGGTAGGTCTACTCACTCTGATCCGGCAAGGACTGGTTACCTCTGTAGGGATCCTGGGCAAAGGGGTAAGTCCACACCTGGCTCTCAAACCATGGCTGGGGGTAAGTCAACACTCTCTCACCACGACCATTGGCAATGAGTACTGGCGCATGTCGGGGTTTCTAATCCAATGCAAGTCATAATGGTAACATACTATATGAAGTCCAGATACTTCTCTTATGGCACCAACCAACTCGGTTTAGTATCCTTCACAACCTAAGAGTGAGAACCCTCACGGACTGGCTACCACTGTTGGACTCCACTCCTTAACCCTATGGTCATCCACATATTATTGGGGCGGATGCTCTCATGACTCCTCACGACACACGGTCCGCTCCTTGGATGCCCATGAGCCCAACCCTAACATATGCAACCCTACCATTGCATGACCAATAGTGGACCACTGAGTCTCCGCACGGGACTGGTTACCGCTGTAGGATGAAACAGAGTCACGTCACCGTTGTCACGGGTCACCTGGCTTCAATTCCCCTGTCGAAAGGGTAATAGCATGTGGGGTACCTAGCCATGCAATTCTAGACTTTCCTAGGTATGTCATCCAGTAATTATGATAGTGCTAGAGGCATCAATGAGCATGTGTCCCATACCACAGCCCTCTGATATCTCCAGCCAAGATATCCCAATGGAATACCCCTTCCATCACAACTACACTACATCACTCATCATCATGCCAAAACAGTTGTGCAATATCATAAAAGATGAAGTATATCAAGGAACACCACAAACAACAAGTATACAATAAGATTCACATGCTTTAAACAATTATAGCAAGATACATGGTTAAAGAATAGTAAATAGAATAGCTGAATCATCATGTATATGTAATTGCATATAAATAAGAATGCATGTCCTTACCTGTAATTTAGTAGGAGTCCTTTAAATTGCATTCCAAACACAATTATAAAACTTTAAGTAGAAACAGAGGACACCTATATGCAGGGTTACAAGAATGTATAAGAGTCAATAGTCAAAACAAATCCAAAATCAAACCTACACAGTCACTGGAAACCAGCCGGTTGCTTGTGCCGGTTGCTTAGGTTAAGCGACCTCCACAAGCGACCGCCCCTGTTTCAAACAGTTTCCAACTCCGAAAATTATACTTTTGATCATCCGATTTCAATCCGTTTTGGGATGATCTTAGTCCAAATTTCAACCTTAATATGTCTATAACAAAGGGGTAACAAGAAACCCTAAAATTAACACATATTTAATACCCAAAACATTCCCCTTGATTAGATCCATCCATTAACAAATGCAGGGATTCGTTTATGGACAGAATCTCATCAAGAACATTGGAAAGAGAGCTACAACTGATCAATTGGGTAACCACTAACAAAAGTGGGGATGGGTTCATATCAATTAGAGGTTAAAAAGAAGACAATTGCAGATGGAGATTCATTACCTTAACTAGAATCACCAAGAATAGAAGGGAAAAGGTTCCAGATCACTAACAGCACTTCGCCCACCTTCCAGCACGTTTCCACTGCCGCCTAATCACCCAAAATAGCAATCCAGAACATAAAAATGCGTTAATAGGGCGAGGGATGCTATTTATAATGAACAGGGGGCAAAATAGGGCATTTTCCAGCAAGCAGAAATGGGCGATCGCTTAAGGCGGTCGCTTGGTTTAATCAACTGCCACTAGCAACCGCCCCCAAGTATATTGCTATACAAGGGAAGGGTGTTTTGCTCGGGGGTTGAAACCCAAACACAACCTAGCCCTAAACAACACATGGGGGAGGTCTTACCTTCATTCCGGACATCTCCAAACACCACTTGCCTTCTACCAGAGATCCAACTTCCCAGTAAGGCAGATTCTTCAAAAAGAGAATCCGGATCCATGGGTTCTGGATATGGATCATGGACTTCTATCTGGACACTCCAAAAAAATAATCCAACTAGATCTTCGGGTTCTCGGACTTGCAATATGGATCCCGGGTTAGAAATATGGTGGTTGTTACACGTTTAGTAGAAGTTTACCCCGAAGCTGATCTATTCCCTCTACGATTTCTTCTAGTGCCTTCTATTCCCTTTGATAGGAGGGTGATCTTAAGTCATTCCTATGACTGATCCTTCTATCCTTGTTGTTCTAGAGTGGATCTCCATACACTCTATAACCTTGTGATTTCCTCACATGATGATTTTGAAGGAAAATCATGTATGATCTTCATGAATTGTTAACCCTTCTATTTGTTTTTGATTTCAAAGCATGTTAGATTTACTCTTTTGTTTTTCTTACAAAAACTTATTGTTATTTGTTTCCCATAAATTTTGGGAGAAGGAAGTCAAGATAAAAGCGATGTATGTCCATCTCTTTGGAAGCCAAGTACTCTCCCAATTTCTAGGACGAAATTATTTTAAGGGAGGAGAATGTGAAATCCAGCCCAAAGCTAACCTAGACAGCTTATCTGTTTTGGGTGAAGTAGGGCTTGTTTAGTGTTTGACCTTGAAGTGGGACCCAAAGTTCAGTTTGGATATGTTTAAAAGACCCTAAGAAGTCAAGCAAAACCTCTTCCTTAGTGTTGATCCGAAGACCCGAATTGAAAGAAGCCAACTGTGGACCCTCTCAGTGGAAGACATGGTGCTTGACCTCGAACCCATGGAGATTGATGATGGTGCTCCATACTTGGAAGCATTGTCAGTGTTTGATAAGAAACTGCACCTTGAAGAGGGGGAGATTAGTTGATGTACCTAATGCACTTATGGACTTGATTCGAAGGTAATTCTCTAACCTAGACTAGTTAATTGAGATGTAGGAAAAAGCCCATTTGAATTTGAGTTGATTTGGCCCTCCAATTCCCTATCTGAAGTTGCTGTTCTAGCTTGGTCGATTGGCAGGTCGATTGGCCAGTTAGCCAAGCAGTCGACCAAGCAGTCAATCAGCTGATTATTAAATACGAGAAAATCTGATTTTTAGGTTATTTTAGGCTCTACTTAAGTGGACTTCGTAGTTATAACCCTATTCTTTTGCTAGAACCTCCTGAGAACGTGGGAAGACTCCTCTTAGGCCTCCCCTTGGTATTGGTGAAGAACTCCTACAAGATTCTTAGTTTCTCTTCTCTAATTTCTTCTACAAGGTATGTAATCTCTCATTTTCTCTCTAGTATTATCTCATCTTATTCTTGCTGTTGGGACTATGAAGAAGGTGCTGCAACCTTGCAACCACCTCTTCTATTGTCTCTTTTGATTTGTATAAACCCCCTTCCTATTCTATCAATGCTATACATCTCATATTGGATTCTTAACCTTGCATTACTATGATTTTCTTCATAACAACATGATTTCATCTCCTATACTGATTTCTCTAGCATACTAAGTATGATTACATGTTAGTAATTGTCTCTAATCTATTGCTCATCATTTTATTGATTGAATCCCTGATTTCCCTTTGCATTGCAAATGATTTCATTGAAGAACATGATTTTACCAATTAGAAAGTTAGAGTTTCAAATTGGGGAATCTTGATTTGATCCTTGTTGTATGTCTAATCTTCATTAGATAGTCTTCATTTATTGTTCCTAACATTCCTTTCAAATTTCGGAGTGATCCGAGTCCCGAAAGCTAGGTTTTGGATAAAAAATCCATTTTCAGCCCTGTTACGGTTCATCTAGTCGACTGGGTCAGTCAACCAAGCAGTTAGCTAGTTGAATACAGCTTTGATGTACTCGGCCGTTTTGATCCGTTTGACCTTCGATTTGCTTGATTTTTCTTCTGATATTGCACCTATTGTCACATCCACCCAGCCGGTACCCTATTTGGCATACCCGAGTGTGTGATCCACAGCCCCGAAGATCAAGTATCGAGGAAATCATCCTCCCACATAAGCAATAACATAATCATGAATAGATAAAATCAAGTGTAATATTATAAATAAAAGATCCAAGCAAGGAAATGAATAACAGTATAATCAGAGTGCGGAAAATGATACCAGATGTAAACATCAAAAAGGAGTAAAGTGAGGCAGAATCTCACTCCACAATCACAACGGAGTGTAGCATGTAAGTCTAAAAAGAAATACAATTGTTCTCAAAAGAAAGTAAAGGAATGGAAATCAAACTAAACTAAGTGTCTTCTACTCTATAGATAATGTCTTCAAAATAGTGGACTTCATCAATCCAACTAAGATGTTTCCACTCCACATTAGGTCTAATCGTAGTACGCATCGTGACCAAACGTGGGATCATCAATGTGATCTTAATTGTAGCCAGCACCTTGCATGTAGTACGCTTCTTCAAGTAGTGCTTCTTCATATTGCCCTTCATAGTAATCAGTACCTGTAGAGGAACCTAACACAAGAGGTTGTACAAAAAGGAGTGAGTTCGAATGAACTCAGTAAGGCAAGTTAAATCATAGCAAAATAAATAACATGTTGCAGAACATAACAAAATGCAATGCAATATGAATCAAACAATATATGTATGCATCTAAACTCTATGTATGCTGGTTTCTAAAGGCAGACATGCTTTAAGTCATAGCACCGTACTTCTTTAGGAGGGTCTCATCACACAACGCCAGTTGGTAGTGGGTCCTTCATCCCTCGAGACAATCCATGGCTGGGGGTTAGGTCACTGCTCTCTCACATCACCATTGGTTTAAGTACTGGCGCATGTCAAGGTTAAGCGTAGCCCAATGCATGTCATCTACTCAGTCATATCAACTCAGTTCCAAATACATCCATTCCTCGCCCCTGGTGATCCTTTCCGGTATCCTTCACACTAGAGGTAGCATAGTCCCTGACTACGAACTCATCAACCCTATTGATCATCCACATATAATAGACGGGAAGCTCTCATGTCCTCTCACGGGTTGGTTACCTGTCTTGAGCACCCATGAGCCCAAGTCTACTATATGCAACCCTACCAATAAATGGCCCCCACAATGTGATTCCTATCCTCTCACGGGTTGGTTACTGGTCTTGAGCGCCCATGAATCCCCATTTCTACCATGGGTCGTTCGGTCTACATACCCTTCTGAATCGGGTCTGATACAACGGGGACATCCTAGCCAAACACTGCTAGATAGCCCTAGGTATGACATCCAATAATCCGGGAAAGCATCGATGGGCATCTTCGGAGAACACCCCATACTATTCCCTCCGATGTCCAAGGATAGAAATGTCAAAAGGACATTCCCCAATCCCAAATCATACCTAATCAATCACATTCTTAGATCAGTCACATCATACATAACCAACATCTCATCACATAAAAGAATATGTAAAAGCATTCATTAACAACATACATGAGTAAGCATACATATATACTTGAATAATGAAAACACAACATAGCTAAGGTACTACTGTACTTACAGCAATACATCATAAATAGAAAGTACAATATCAATAGCGAATCTAAGAGTTTCCAAAATCAGAAACTAACATACACGCAACCTATGTCATTATGAAGATAATTGTCCTTACCTTAATTAGCGTTGATGATTATCCAAAGATCAAAGAGAGAGGTTCCAAGCCTAGAAAATAAACCCTAGACAATCATAGATACAACATTAGGAAAGAAGCCTAAAAGATTGAAGAGCAAACGAATCAAACTGAGTGAAAAACAGAGCTACTGACTTGCTTGGTCAATTGGTTGGTCTACTTACCCAGTCGACCAACTGAGTTAGTACAAAGCAAATCAGTGGATTTTGATCCGAAACTCAATCTACAAGGTTCGAAACTTGTAGGAAACCTTTAGAACAGTATTCTAACACTAAATGTGACATCTAACCCAAACCTAGCCCAGGACACCCAATTTGTTTTGGGTGAAGAAAGACTCATTTGATATTAGACCTTAAAGTTGGACCTTGATTTCAGTGTTATTACCTTTGAAAGCCTTAAGAAGTCATGCTAGACCTTTCCCTTAGGGTAGACCTGTAATATCTGGCCTTATCCTAACCTTGACCCGGCCCTGAATCTATTATGTTTGTAGGTCCGAAGACCCAAAGTGGGGGGAAAAGAGACTTGTGGACCCTTTTGGTTGATGATTTGGTGTCGGAGCCCAAGCCCATGGACATTGACGATGATGCCCCTCACTTGAGAGCATTGTCAGTGTTAGCTTTGAATCTGTGCACCGAAGAGGGGTGAATTAGTTGAAATAAAAAATGAACTCCTGTGCTCAATCCGAATATATTTCCCAAAACTAGACTTCTTGATGGACTTATAGAAGAAAACCCCACTCAATTTGACCCCATATAGCCCTCCAAATCCATGTCCGAAGTTGCTGAACTATGTCTGGCAAATCCTGCTTGCGCATCAAAGAAGGTGAGCTTAGTTGGTGGATCTAATGAACTCCCATACTTGATCCAAAAGTATTTCTGGAAACTAGACTTCTTGATTGACTTGTAGGAGAAAATATCACTCAATTTGACCTTGTATAGCCCTCCGAATCCCTATTTGAAGTTGCTGAACTATTTCTGGATTTTCTGCTGAAACCTGTTACCTGTTTTGGTCGATGGTCCTTGGTTGATGGTTTCAGTGAAAAAGATACTTTTCGGATATTCCTTCCTCTATTTAAGTGAAACCTCGAACCTAGAACCATATTTCACTCATTTCAACATCTGAGAACGTGGGAAAGCTCCTCTTAGGCTCCTCCTTGGCTTGGGTGATGATCTTCTACAAGAATCATTGTCTCTCTTCTCTAATCTCTTCTCCAAGGTATGTAATCTCTCACTCTCTCTCTAATATACTTCTACCTCATCTTGTTCTTGCTACTGAGTTCGTGAAGAAGGTGCTGCAACCTTGCAACCACATCTTCTACAAGCTCTTTTGCTTTGATTAAACCTCTCTTCACCGTTTCCATGCTATGATTCTCATACATGATGTTCTTGCTTTCTTATTTTGATTTTTCTCTTCTTTACAACATGAATTCATCTCTTAATCTGATTTTATCTTTCAATTAGGTCTGATTATCTGTTAGTATGTATCTCTAATCTACTGCCCATCATTCCCTTAATTGAATTCCTAAGTTCTCTTACAATTGCAATTGATTTCATTGAAGAACATGATTCTTGCAAGTTTGAACCTAAGGCTTCAAATCGGGGGTTTTCAATTTGACCATTGGATCATGTTAATTCTTGCTACATAGTCTCCTGCTACTGTTCCTAACCTATTCCCTAACTAATTCTCTAGCTTCCCTTTCAATTACATCAATTTCTTATGAATGCTAGGATTCTTGTCTTCAGAACATAGGACCTCAATTTGGGGGTTTTTCATTTGGACCATTGGATTGTGATAATACTTTCTGGGTAGTGTTCTTACATTATTATGAATCATTCCTCCAAGTTTCAGATCGATCTGAACCCCGGAAGACCCATTTCGGACCAAAATCCCCAAAACCCATTATGCAGCCCCGAAGACAATTTTGGTCGATCCTCTTTGGTCGATGCCTTTGCCATCGACCAAGGACCATCGACCAAACTTGCTACTGACAGCAACCTTGCTCCGTTTTGACCCGTTGGACCTCCGATTTTCCCGATTTCTTTTCTAACCTTTCATTTATGTTTGTCTAGGGTCTTATTACCATCTTTGGATCATTCTTTTGAGATTGTTGGATTATCATCATCGCGACTTAAGGTAAGGACGGTTGTTACCATAACTGCATAGATTATGTAATTCTTGCTTCTATGTTAGAGACTTAGTAGATTTACCTTCTTTATTGTATTTCCTACAGTATATGACTGTTATAAGTACTTCAAGTATAGGAGTGCCATGTTTACATATTCTTTTGTTATCATGATTATGTATTCTTAATAAATTCATATGTAACTGATCATGTTATGGTATGTATCTTTCTATATGATGAAATGTCATTTATGTATGATATGATGGAATTGAGAATGTGATTGAATAGGTATGATTTGGGATTGGGGAATGTCCTATTGACATTTCTGTCATTGGACATCGGAGGGAATAGTATGGGATGTTCTCCGAGGATGCCCATCGACGCTTTTCCGAATTATTGGATGACATATATAGGACTTGTCTAGATGTATGGCTAGGATGTCCCTGTCGTATCAGACCCGAATCGGAAGGGCATTGAGACCGAACGACCCGTGGTAGTGTATGGTTTGATGGGCCCTCTAGGCTCGTAACCAATCCGGTAGGGGACATAAACCATGCTATGGATACCCGAAAGGGGCCATTTATTGGTAGGGTTGCAAATGGCTAGACTTGGGCTCACGGGCTCTCAAGACCGGTAACCAACCCGTGAGAGGACGTGAGAGCTTCCCGTTTACTATTTGTGGATGACCAATAGGGTTGATGAGTCCGTAATCCAGGATTACGCTGACTCTAGTGTGAAGGATACCGGAAAGGATCGCCGGGGGCGAGGAATGGACGTATCCGAATCTGACTTGATACGACTGAGTAGATGACTTGCAGTGGGCTAGGCTTTTCTGTGACATGCGCCAGTACTTATACCAAACAGTGATGTGAGAGAGCGGTGACCGATTCCCTTACCATGGTTTTTGAGATGCCTTTACCAAATTTCCCTGGCAGACCCAAGATATCTTGTATGATTGAGGGGGAGTGACTGACAACCCAAAGAAGTATGGTGCTATGACTTAAAGCATGTCTACCATAGAGACTAGCATACATAGAGTTAAAATCATAATTGCATCATGTGTTTCATATCATATTGTGTCATGCTATGTTTTTTATCATGTATCTATGTTATTGTGGAATAACCTGCCTTGCTGAGTTCTTTTGAACTCACTCCTTTTTGCAACATTTTTGTTAGACTCTACTGCAGGTACCACCACTGTTGACTATGATGGTCAACACTCTGAAGACCAAGTTGATGACCCATACCCCACTAGTCACGGTGTACAAGTTGATAAAGACTAGTAGTCCGAGATTGGGACTTATCTGGAGCAGTTCGGCCTTTGCACTTGTGTGCCAGCGTTGGGATATTGTCCCATTTTCTTTTTAACCTTTTAGTTAATTTGTTGAGACCGTAGTTTAGTCTGTTCCCTTGTCATGTAGGGAACCGGTTGTAACCCTTAATTTTAGTCGATCTACCTTCCGCTATTATTATAGGATGGGTTTCCTCCCTCCTTTTCACACTTTGACTATTTGTCCTATTTGTATCATTTCCGCACTCTGATATTATTTGTGAAACCTTCTGAGATCTTTTCTAGACTTTTATTATTAAATTATTTGAATACAAGGAATTGTTCTTGCTTTTGATTATATTATTGTGCTAAGTGGCTATGATTGTTCCTAAACTTGATCGGTGGGACTGTGATTCACTCCCCAGGTAATCCTAATAGGGTACCCCCTTGGTGGATTTAGGGCGGGATGTGACACTAAAGGAGTATAGATTAGGCCTTAATAATAATAATTAAAAACACTACCTTCCAATTTGAAATCATGGTTTCCCTATTGGGTGAAAACCCTAGAATTCGATGAAAAATATACTATGAAATCACGGAAAAGATTAAAGGAGATTAGATCTAATTCTAGAAGAAGGTAATCAAAATCAAACACAAGTACGTCATGAGAATTGGATTCAATCATGCTAAGAAAGTGAATCAAAAGGGTAAAATTAGGGTTTCGAAAGGGTCTATCAAGGATCAGGGCTAAAATTATAATGTTGATCATAAACCCTTAAAAAAAAGAATGAGATCATGGAAGAGATGGTTGCAAGAATGCAGCATCTTCTTCCCAATCTCAATCAAGAATAAGATCGTAGAGGAATAATTCACAACACCGAAGAGATTACTAACCTTAGATTGACAGATCGGAGATGAGAAGCTTTAGATCTAACAAAGATTCTTCGAAATCACCAGAGAGAGCTTTGAAAGAGTCTTCCCACATTCTCAGAGAGTTTTGGAGGCAAAGGATACTAAGACATAAAGTTAATTTAAATAGAAAGTGAAAAACCCTAAAATTGGATTTTCACGGATTTAACACCCTGTTGGTCGACTACTTGGTCGATTGGCCCAATCGACCAAGTTGGTCAACAAGGCCCAAACAGGGAATTGGAGGCCCAAATCAAGTCCAAACCTCATGGGCTTCTCCCAACACAACATATGACTTATCTAGTATAGAAAAATGCCTTCGAATCATATCTAACTATACTTCAAGTCCATCAATTAGACTCACCTTTGTCAAGCTGCAGCTTTCTTTCCAAATCTGCACAGACTTCCAAGTATGGAACTCCATCATCAACTTCCATGGGTTCTGGGTCAAACACCATGTCTTCTACTGAGATGGCCCATAGTTGGCTTCTTCCTTTACTCCGAGTCTTCGGACCTACAAACAACCAGGTTTCGGGTCAAGGTCCGGGTTTAGGATAGGGTTGGATTTCACACCTATGATTGTCTAGGGTTCAGGTACTAACTTTGGGATCATTCTCTTTGATCTCTGGATTATCTTCGATTCCAATTAAGGTAAGGATGGTTGTTACCATAATGACATAAATTACGTGAATATTGTTTCTATTTTTGGGAACTTAGATTCACTTTCATTATCGTATTTCTTACATTGTATTACCATTATGAGTACTTCAAGTACAATAATGCCATATTTATGTGTTCTTTTGTTATCATGAATATTCATTCTTGTTAATTACATATGCAATTGATCATGTTATTATGTATCTTTCTATATGATGGAATATCGATTGCGTATGTTATGTATGATCTGGGATTGTGATTGATTAGGTATAATTTGGGATTGGGGAATGTCCTTTTGACATTTCTGTCCTTGGACATCAGTGGAAATAGTATGGGATATTTCTAATGGTGCCCCTTGACGCTTTCCTGGATTATTGGATGTCATACCTAGGGCTTATCTAGCGGTGTTTGGCTAGGATGTCCTTATCGTATCAGACCCGATTCGGAAGGGTATTGAGACCGAATGACCCGTGGTAGCAATGTGGATTTGTGGGCCTCGAGACTGGTGTGTTATATCTGTGAGAGGTCATAGATCACATTGTGGATACTCGTGAGAGGCCATTTATTGGTCGGGTTGCCAATAGTAGACTTGGGCTCACGGGTGCTCGAGACCGGTGAGTTATATCCGTGATAGGACGTGAGAGCTTCCCGTCTATTATTTTTGGATGACCAATAGGGTTGATGAGTCAGTATTCCGATTTGGTTGTAGCCATAGGATACGGCTGACTCTAGTGTGAAAGATATTGAACTAAGTTGGTTGGTGCCATAGGGGAAGTATCTGGATTTGAGTTGATATGACTAAGTAGATGACTTGCATTGGGCTAGGCTTTACCTTGACATGCGCCAATACTTAGACCAAATGGTGATGTGAGAGAGCGGTGACCTAAACCCCAGCCATGGATTTGTCCGAGAGGGATGCAGGACCCATTACCAACCGATGATGAGTGACTTTAGACTTTTCCCAAAGAAGTATGGTGCTATGACTTAAAGCATGTCTGCCATAGGGACCAGCATACATAGAGTTAGATTCATACATGCATTGTCTGTTTCATATCATATTGCATCATCCTATGTTTTGTATCATGTTATTTATGTTATTGTGGAATAACTTGCCTTGCTGAGTTCTTTTGAACTCACTCCTTTTGTGCAAATGCTTTGTTAGACTATCTTGCAGGAACTGAAGAACTTGATGGCCCCTACTATGAGACGCCCGTTAATGAATCATACTACTCCCAGGGTACAGGCAGTTATGAGGACTACACTGAAGATCCCTCGATGGATCATGCTGCATACCAGGACTAGTCCTACTCGGGAGCGGAGGTGGCCATGTTTTGTTTCTTTTGTTTATGTTATTGAGGAGACACTATATAAGTTAGAGGAGACATTAGCTTAGTTGTTTACTTCTTTCTTTCCCTTCTTTTGAGAACTAGATTGTAACCTTTAATTGTATTCGATCTACTTTCCGTTGTTGTTGTGGAGTGGGTTTTCGCCTCATTCCGCATTTTGACTATTTATTGTATTGGTATCATTTATTTCTGCACTCTGATGTTCTTTTGTGATCCTTCTGAGACCCTTTCTTGACTTTTATTATTAAATTACTTGAAAACAATGATTTGTTCTTGCTTTTGATTATATTATTGTGCTAAGTGGATATGATCATTCCTAAACTTGATCTTCGGGGTTGTGGATCACTCCTCTGGGTATTCCAGACAGGGTACCGGTGAGCGGGATGTGACACATAGACTTGGCTTCTCAGATGTTTGTGATGACTTCCACATTGGCTAGGATGGAGGCTTATATGTATTCTTTGGGAGAGCGGTTTTCATGATTAGAGGAGGAGTCTTCAGCTATTTGAGATTGGTTCAACTCACAAAGACAGTCTCTTAGATAGATAGTTCTAGGATTTTTCTTTTTATATCATCACAAATGTATTTATTTACTTTTTCAGCTTGTAAATTTTTTTTTGGAATTAATGAAGTTCAGTTTGTTTCACTTGTCTTATTGTACATTATGCTTTTCCTTTATTGCATTAAGATGTAAATTTTGTTTAACCATGGTTATTATGTATTATTCAAGCTTGGTGTATTATGCTTCATTAATACATGTTTTCTATTATGATGTTTTCTATTATTCACTTCTAAGAGATTTGAGTCACTTTTGGATTTATGATTCCATGATGCTCCATTATTGTGTTTTGTGGTTATGATTGTCTGAGAACTTTGGGCTTTGATACCACTCTGTCACATCCCCCCAGCTGATACTCTATTTGTAATACCCGGAGGTGTGATCCACAACTCACAGATCAAGTTCAGAGTGATCATATACCCACATATCACAATAATATAATCAAGAGCAAGAACAAGTCATTGTATTAAGGTAATCTAAGAAACAATGAAATATAGATCTCAGAAGGATTACAAAAGAATATTAGAGTGTGAAATAAAACAAAGTCATTGTATAGAATATAGCAAAAATAAACTCTACAATCAAAACGGAAGGTAGATCGAATCTCTAACGTGTTACAATTGAAATAAATAAAGGAAACTAGGAATCGTTCTAAAACTAAACATAATATCTATGTCCATCGAATAGTATCTAGATTCAAATATTTCCGTCTCCCAACACGGACACTCTAGCTCCAAGATCCGGTTAATCCTAGGATGTGCTGTCATAACATATTTGTAATCATCAGTATCTTGAAAACCATACTGGTCACACACCGTGGCCTCGTAGTATGGGATCTTGCAGTCATCTATTCCTACAACACAATCTAAAGAAAACATGTTCCCCAAAGGGTGAGCTCAAAAGAACTCAGCGAGCAGTTCAAACATAGTTAACAATTATAACAGTCAGAATCTCAAGAACAAGAACAATGCGTGAATGCAAATGATATGAAACAATATGTAAGTATGCTTCTAACTCTGTACATGCTTTTCTCTAGTGGTAGACGCATTAAGATATAACACCATACTCCTTTTGGTAGTCTAAGTCACTCTCCCTCAACAATCTCTGTCTCTTGGGTTCCCCTCGGTAGTTGGGTCAGGGCATCCCTGTTGGACTTTCCATGGTTGGGGTTTAGGTCACCACCCTCTCACTCCACCATTGGTCTGAGTACTGGCGCATGTCATGGTATACCTAGCCCAATGTAAGTCATCTACTAAGTCACATCTACTTTAGAGTCGGATTCTTCCATTTCTCGCCTCTCACGATCCTTTCCAATATCCTTCCCCCTAGAGTCATTGTCCCCCTCTCGGCTACATAGACTGTTAACCCTATTGGTCATGCACATATAATAAACGGGAAGCTCTTGTGTCCCCTCATGCCTCTCACATTCTTGGGCGCCACGGATCCAAGTGATTTGTGATTTGTGTCCTCTCACGGATTGGTTACCAGTCTTGAGTGCCCACAAATCCCAATTGTTGCCACGAGTCACTCTGCCTCAATACCCCTTCCGATAGGGTCAGATATGATAGGGTTTCCTAGCCAAACACTTCTAGACAAAACCTAGGTATGTTAACTAGTAGTTATGGAAAGCGGCAAGGGGCACCATAGGAATGTGTCCCATACCACCTCCACTGGTGTCCAATGACAAAAATGCCAAAAGGGCATTCCCCATTCCACAACCACAACCTAGGCAAACACATCATTTCATGATTCCACAATTATCATATCAAGGTCCATTCACAATCCCATTATTCACATTCATAAAAAATATGTAAATCACATCATGGATATCATACTATAATTATAGAAGTATAATAGTAATGATTAAGTCCTAAACAGTAGTTACATCACTCATACAAGTTCCATTGAAACAAGGAATGTAATTTTGTAATTGTGAATGAACGTACTCACCTTATATTCGATTCGTAATCTTCAAAGAAAGAGGTTAGAGGGTAAGTCTAAAATCACCAAAATAACCCTAAA
Source organism: Hakea prostrata (assembly GCF_041222555.1). Classification (NCBI taxonomy): domain Eukaryota; kingdom Viridiplantae; phylum Streptophyta; class Magnoliopsida; order Proteales; family Proteaceae; genus Hakea; species Hakea prostrata. The sequence continues at coordinate 80,712 of NW_028291203.1, read as the reverse complement.
CAAACGAGTATAGAACATAAGGAAAAAACTGTAATGATCGGAGATGAAATGGAGGAAAAACAAGGAAAAATTGCTTTCACAAACCACTTTGGTCACTTGGGCTTGGTCGCTTGGGGCGACCAAGGCAGGCGACCAAGGCAGGCAACCAAGTCTGCTATGTACGGACAACAAAACTCTAATTTTTATCGGAAACTTCTCGTTCAAGTTCGGAACACTCCGAAATTAATAAGAAAATTCTAAAATAGTATATTAAGACTATCTAGCATGATCTAGGCAACTAATATGGTCATTGGAATAGAAATATATCAGGTCGCATAATAGGCTTAATCTAAAATTGATTCGTAGATTTCATGGATATACTAGGATGAATGGGGATTCATTCTAAAGATAGGAAAATAGAAGATCATGGTCAAAAATTCACTGATGAATAGATCTAGCATAGGTTAGAGGTCAAACAACACAAGTGGAATTAAGATCATGAAGATTATACTAGGTTTAATATTGAAATTACACCGTGTTGTCCATGGAAAGAATAGAGTGAATGGGATTTCACTTTAAGACTATGCGGATCATAGATTAGGTCATTACAGTGGTATAAGACCTTCCTCACAATCACAACAAATGGTTGAAACAGAAGAGGGAGTAGATCTAGAGAGGATAGAAGCGAATACTAACGTTGTAGAAAAGGATTTGACAAGTGAATACTACGGATGCTTGGGGATCTTCCTTGGCTTTGAAGAGAAAGCTCTAGGGTTCTTCTCACGTTCTCCAACACTTTAGAGGCGAAGTGGTATGAATTAGATTGAAGTTTGAGTATATAGGGCTCCAAAAACCTAATTTTTCCAAAAGTGATTGGAAGAAGCCTTGGTCGCTTGGCTCAAGGCAATCGACCAGCAATGCCAAAAGGTAAAAATCAGATTTTCAGTATCCAAAAGCCTCAAGATTCACTTGGGTCCTTCACCAACTTAAGAAAGGGTCTTACCAAGCTTTATAGGACCTTCCAAGGATATCATCACTGTATTCATGGTCCACCTTTCCAATCAAACTTCATTCCAATTACATCTTCTTCCAAAGTTAGATAAGGTTTCCAAAAATGGGATCTTCACTAAGGATTTCAGGATTAGGGTTTTAGCGGGATTTCACAAGGTTGATGTAGTAGCATCAACAAGACCAAGTGTACCATTTGTGAAGCCACCTGGTTGACTTGAAACAACTGAGGTGATGTCTACTAGTGGGAGTTACAGATGATGCCGATGATACCATCCCTCCAAGTCAACCATTGAGTCATGGTGGTAGTTAAGCTGGTGGAAGTCAGGGTCAACAAAGGGAGTCACCTCCACCAGGTCCTAGTCATCCGACACATGCAAGCCACGGTTCCCTTGTTGACCAAATTTATACTAGGAGTATGAAGAGCAAATCAAACCAAGGACAAACGAATTAGATCATGGTCACAATGGTTCACAATAGTAGAGTTTGGCCAGTTGGCAGTCATCAGAGTACCTATACGGGGATCACAACACTGGGTCAAATTACATTAGGTATTCTTCTTATGGAGATCATGCTATTCCTCAAGACCTTGCACTTGGAGAGTACATAGATAGAAGTGAAGGTGGGTTGTTGACTGACTGGTTTAGAAACCCCTACCCATATATTCAACAGCAACACGAACAACAAAAGCAGCAATGGCTTTTTCATTCACCTACGATTGACAGTTACCCCAAAGTGCTATTCCTCTAGTATTTTGACATGGAGACATATCGGTCCCACATAAACGAATATGTGACATACTATAGTGATGAGTTGACTTGGGAGTCATATGTTGCCACTGTTCGGAATCAATTGATGTATAATGTTGAGTGATACTCTTGTAGTCTTGTAAACTTATGGATTATGATTTATGACTTACTAAAACTTCTCATGGTTGCAAAATTGAATACATTTAAGTACTTTGATAGTTTGATCTGTAATGTATTTGATACTTGATAGTTGATAACTTGAAACACTTGATATCTCTACATTACATGTTGTCTAACCTTGCATTTCACAGCATTTTGATTTTACACGTAGGGTTGACTTAGAATACATACTTAGGGTTACTTTCTCACAAATCCAAGGCCACTAGTGTGTTCAAAAAGCCTTAAATAGGTTAAATACCAAGTTTCAGCCCAACCGAGCCCCTAAAACCCACGAGATGGCCACCGAGTTTACACTAGAAAATTGGTATATCTCGACCGACATCTCGCCATCTCGATTTTTTAAAGTGGCAAGATCTCGCTCGAGAGCGAGATCTCCCACCATGACTAGAAGTCTCCACAAACAATGAAGTAAATTGGATTGCTGCAATATAATAACAAATTCTCTAGCATAGAAAAAAAAATTATATGCCTTGGGGTTTAGGTCTAGGTTAGCATTCCCTGTACAAATTATGTATCAGTCATTGGAAAGAAAGTTAAGACAATTCCTAAAATGGAGCTATGGATGCACACAAAAGACGTCCAATGGACAAGGATGGAAAGAAAAAGAACATTCCACCAACAAAGAAGATAGCTGAGAAAAAAGCAATGCGTGATTTTGATTGGCCAACTCATTTGAATATTTGTTACAATGCTTCAGAATAAGATAACATGTAATAAGAAAGACCAAATAAAACCACTTCCTAGTCAGTTGAGACCAAGCTTTCCAAGAACAAAAGAAAACAACAGTTCCAAAAACAAGGAGAAAATAAGGTACTCCATTCCAAACACGCGTGGACCAAGTGCATGAGCGGAAGAGATGCCAAACAGATTCAGCATTTCTGTTGACAAAGAGTACAAACAAGAACCTAAAGAACCTCTTTTGTTAATGATACTTTTAATAGATAAACCAGTATGCAAGAGATAGCAGAAGAATTTATTAAATTTATAGAGTAAATGTAATTTCTAAAAGAAACACGACCATGACTTAACCTGAGAAGGACAAAAAGATGACTTGAATAAAAAACAGGCCACATTACAAGTATTGGAAGTACCCAAATGGCCAAGCTTACAAACCCACTCATTTCGAGTACGAGAATGAGGAATTGATTGAATATTAGCAGCAACCAAGGATGGAAAAGGGACTCATACATTCTACAAATTCCAATGGAATTAGCGATCAAAGAAACCATATTAAGAGAAGCTGGGCAAATATTAGTATCTAGATGCAAACAATTGAAAGGCAATGAAGAAAACCAAGGATCAAAACTGTTGAGTATGGGTCGTGCTTCACATTGTGTCACAAACGAACACGGGGCCCGCTCCCCGGTGAGCAGGCGGTTGTCTTGTATTCTGTGGGTCCATGTAATTCTAGTTTTAGTTTTTATTTGTAATTGAAACAGGGTTTGAGTCAATTACTAGTACTGGGTTAAAGTCGTAAATATATTAGGATTAGGGTTTGAGGTTTCCCTATAAATACTCTCTATGGGATAACCTAAGAAGAGGGGAGAAAGAAAAAAAAGCAGCAAAGGGTAACACTTTGTGGGTGTGAGAGTGTCACATCCACCCAGCCGGTACCTTACCTGGCAGACCCGAGTATGTGATCCACAACCACGAAGAACAAGTATCGAGGAAATCATCCTCCCACATATGCAATAACATAATCATGAACATAATATAATGAATGTGTAATAATATAAACAAGAGATCCAGATAAGGAAAGAAAATGACAATATAATCAGAGTGCGGAAAATGATACCAAATATGTATATAATCAAAAAGGAGTAGAGTGAGGCGGAATCTCACTCCACAATTACAACGGAATGTAGCTCATAAATCAAAAGAGAAATTACAACTATTCTCAAAGGAAAGTATGGAAAGAATATTCAAACTAAACTAAAGTGTTTTCTACTTTATAAAGAACATCCTTATAAGTATAAACTTCATATATCATGCACAGTCGCTTCCACTCCATGGTTGGGCTAATCATGGTACGTAACATGATCACACGAGGGATCATCACCGAGATCTTTGTAACCACCAACACCTTGCATGAAGTATGCTTCCTCTGCTTGTGCTTCTTCATATTGACTGTCATAATACTCAGTACCTGTAAAATAGTCTAAAAAAATATATTTTCACAAAAAGGAGTGAGTTCAAAAGAACTCAGCAAAGCAAGTTAATCCACAACAACATAAATAACATGATTGTAGAACATAACATGATGCAATGTGACATGAAACAGACAATGTATGTATGAATCTAACTCTATGTATGTTGGTCTCTGTAGGCAGACATGCTTTAAGTCATAGCACCACACTTCTTTGGGTAGGTCTCAATTCATTCATCATCGGTTGGTAATGGGTCCTTCATCCCTCTCGGACAATCCATGGCTGGGGTATAGGTCACCGTTTTCTCACATCACCGTTTGGTCTAAGTATTGGTGCATGTCAAGGTAAAACCTAGCCAAATGCAAGTCATCTACTCAGTCATATCAACTCAGGTCCAGATACGTCCATTCCTCCGCTCTAGGGATCCTTTCCGGTATCCTTCACACTAGAGGTAGCATAGTCCCTGACTACGAACTCATCAACCCTATTGGTCATCCACAAATAATAGACGGGAAGCTCTCATGTCCCCTCATGGATGTAACTCACCGATCTCGAGCGCCCATGAGCCCAAGTTTACTATCTGCAACCCTACCAATAAATGGTCCCCACAATGTGATACATGTCCTCTCACGGGTTGGTTACTGGTCTTGAGAGCCCCCGAACCCCCATTGCTACCACGGGTCGTTCGGTCTCAATACCCTTCCGAATCGGGTCTGATATAATAGGGAAATCCTAGCCAAACACTACTAGAGAAGCCCTAGGTATGACAATCAATAATACGGAAAAGTGTCAAAGGGCACCATCGGAAATATCCCATACTATTCCCATTGATGTCCAAGGATAGAAATGTCAAAATGACACTTCCCAATCCCAAATCATACCTATTCAATCACATTCTCAATTCAATTAACATACACAACCGATATCTCATCATATAGAAATATTCACATAAACATGATCAATCGCATATGTAACTGACAAGAATAAGTATTCATAATCAAGAGAATACATGCACATGATACTACTGTATTTACAGTACTTGCATCAGTAATATAATAATAAGAAAATACATTTATGGTAGTGAATCTAAGAGATCCCAAAATAGAAACTAAGATTCACGCAATCTACGTAATTATGGAAATAATTGTCCTTACCTTAAATGGCTTCGATGAATATCCCAAGATCAAAGAGAGTGGTTCCAAACTTAGCAAGTAAACCCTAAACAATCATAGATACATAATTAGGAAAGAGGCCTAAAAGATTGAAGATCAAACGAATCAAATCGGACCAAGAACACAGCTACTGTCTTGCTTGGTCGATTGGGTGGTAGCTTGGTCCAGTCGACCAAGCAATCGACCACCTGAAATAGTACAAAGCAGAATTGTGGTTTTTGATCCGAAACACTACGAAACTTGGAGAAAACCTCTAGAACAATAATATAACACTAAAATAGCATAGATTAGACACTAACAATGATTAAAAAAAACACTACTTACTAATTTGGAAACATGACTTTCTAATTTGGTAAATTCATAGTTTTTGATGAAAACATGCTATGAATCCAAAGGAAAACTAGAGATGATAGGATCTCATTCTAGTCGAAGCAAGAGATCATACAAGAAACCATCACGCATAACAAATCTAACATGCTAGGAAATTAAATTGAAAGAATGATCATGGTTTCATGAAGATTTCACAAGGATCATGGCGAAGATCAATATGAATATCATAAAACCTTAAGAATGAAAGAGATTGTAGAAGACATGGTTGCAAGGATGCAACATCTTCTTCATAGTCTCAATCACAAAGAATAAAACATAGTGAGAGGAGATCAATACAACACAAGAGAGATTACTAACCTTTGATTGAAGAATAGGGGATGAGAAGCTTGAAGTCTTGCAAAGTTCTTCACAAACACCAGGAGAGGCTTTGAGAGAGTCTTCCCACGTTCTTTGAGGATTTTAGAAACAAAGGAAGCTAAGAAACTCATAATTCTATTATATAGAGCACCAACAGACCTAAACATAAGATCTTGGCAGATTCTGACCTTGTTGATCGATTGGCCCAATCGACCACCCAGTCGACCAAGCCAGTCAGGAAGGCCAAGACAGGGAATTGAAGGTCCAAATCAAGTCCAAACCTAAATGAGCTTCTCCCAACACAACGTATGACTTACCTACTATAGAGAAATGCCTTCAAATCTTGTCTAACTATACTTCATGTGAAACCCGACCCTAACCTTGACTCGGATACTCTTTGTCTGTAGGTCCGAAGACTCGAAGTAGAAGTGAAAGTCAACTATGGGCCATATTGGTAGAAGACATAGTGTTCGACTCTAAACTTATGGAGATTGAAGATGATGCCCCATACTTGAAGACAGTGTTGGATATAGAGAAGAGACTACGCCTTGATGAAGAGAAGATTAGTTGATGACCATAGAGCTTGGTGGGATATGATTTAAAGCCATTTTTCCATGCTAGGTATGTTATAGAATATGTGTTTAAAGTTTTGTTTGATTACGAGTAGTGGAAGACCCTCAAATCCCTGTCTTTGGATTTGCTGTCTGCCTGGGTCAACTACTTGAGTCGACTGGGCCAGGAGGCTACCCAGCCAATCGACCCAGAGATGCTGAACTCAAGCAGAATCTTCTGTTTAGGTTATGTTGCTATATATACCCCATGACCTCGTGATTTTAGTATCCCTAGCCTCCAAAGCACTTAGAGAACGAAGGGAAACCATCTCCAAGCTTCCAAAAGTGTAGAAGAAGATCTAATCTTGCAAACTTGCTAGTTCTCTCTCTTGTTCTTCAATCAAAGGTTAGTATTCAATCTTTTGTGTTCTTGATTCATTCTTTCCATGATCACTCTCATCTCTGAACTGAGATTATGATGAAGATGCTGCAACCTTGTAGTCATATCTTTACAATCTCTTTTCATTCTCTTAAGCCATGATCATCTTATTCATTCTTAATATGATTTTTATGATTTCTTCTTAAACTATGATCATATTCTTATTTTGATTTATCCTAGCATTTTAGATGCCTCTCCATGATTATTCATACCTCTGATCTACTGTGTTCTTGTACTAGAATGAGATCTTATCATCTCTAGTTCATCTCTTTCGTTCATAGCATGTTTCCAATGAAAACCATGATTTTTACCAAAATAGAAACTATGAATTCAAATTAGTAAGTAATGGTTTTAATGGTTGTTTGATGTCTAAATTATGCTTTTTAGTCTTAGACTACTGTGTTAGACATTCTTTCCAAGTTTCGTCGCATTCCGGATTGTGTAGCATAGGTTTCGGATCAAGATTCTATTCTTGGATTCGGATTTGCTCTTGGGCAGGCTGCCTGGGTCGACTGACTCAGTCAACCCAGCCAATCAACCCGCAAGAACAGAATCTGATTTCTTCGTCCATTTCGATTCGATTGATGTTTATTCTTTTAGGACTACTTCCTAATGATTGTGTGATGCTATTCTAGGGTTTATTTGCTAACTTTGGATTCATCCTCTTGTCCGTCCGGAATATATTCGAATCTATTTAAGGTAAGGACAGTTGTTACCATATTACATAGATTGCATAGATTTAGTTTCTAATTTGGGAACTACTTAGATTTACTACTGTTATGTTAGTTTCTATTATGATATGAATGCTGCAAGTACAATAGGATTTTATTTCCTTATTTACTTTATGTACTTGGATCATGTATGAATACTTATTCATGTATGTTGCTATTTATTTAATCTTGTCTTATTATACTCTTTCATATGATGAGATATCTGTCGTGGATGATATGACTGAATTATGATTGTGATTGCTTAGGTATGATTTGGGATTGGGAAATATCTTTTTGACGTTTCTGTCCTTGGACCTCATTGGGAGTAGTATGGGATATTTCCAATGTTGCCCTTTGACACTTTCCCAGATTATTGGTTTTCATACCTAGGACTTGTCTAGCAGTGTTTGGCTAGGATATTTCCCTGTTATATCAGACCCGATTAGGAAGGGTATTGAGACCGAACGACCTGTTGTAGCAATGGGGATTTATGGGCCCTCAAGACCGGTAACCAACCCGTGAGGGGACATGAATCACATTGTGGGGGCCATGTATGGGTTGAGTTGCATACGGATAGACTTGGGCTCATGGGCGTTCAAGACCGGTAACCAACCCGTGAGAAGACATGAGAGCTTCCCGTTTACTATATGTGGATGACCTATAGGGTTGATGAGTCCATAGTCTGGGACTATGTTGACTCTAGTGTGCAGGATACCGGAAAGGATCGCCAGGGGCGAGGAATGGACGTATTTGGATCTGAGTTGATGTAACTGAGTAGATGACTTGCATTGGGCTAGGCTTGACCCTGACATGCGCCAATACTTAGACCAATGGTGATGTGACAGAGAGGTGACCTAAACCCCTAACCAAGGAATGTCCAAGAAGGATGCAAGACCCAACTACCACCGGCAGACCCAAGATGCTAAGATGGCTGAGGGGGAGTGATTGAGACCTACCCAAAGAAGTATGGTGCTATGACTTAAAGCATGTCTTACCTATAGAGACCAGCATACATAGAGTTAGATTCTTACATGCATTGTCTGTCTCATATCATATCATATTATGCTTTGCTTATGTTATCATGTTATTTATGCTATTATGGAATAACTTGCCTTGCTGAGTTTCTTTTGAAACTCACTCCTTCTGTCCAACATCTTTTGTTAGATTATTCTGCAGGCCCTAATGGCTATGAAGCACAATATGAGGAAGCGCAAGATGAAGAAACGTACCATACGCAAGGTGTTGGCGACTATGAAGATTACTTTGAGGATTCCTCGAGTGGTCTCACTGGTTACCAAGATTAGCTATACTGTGGAGTGGTAACTTCTGAGCATTATTGATGAAGTCTATGTTTATGAAGACGTCCTTTACAAAGTAGAATAGACTTAGCTTAGTTAGATTATATCTTTCTTTCTTATCTTTAGAATCAGTTGTAATCTCTTTTGATTTTTGAACTACATTCCGCTGTACTTGTGAAGTGAGATTCCGCCTCACTCTACATTTGATTTTATATATCTATTGGTATCATTTCCGCACTCTGATGATTATCTTGTTACTTTACTTTGATTCATTTGAATAATATTGTTAACCTTGATTTAGTCTTGTTCTTGATTAAATTGTTGTGAATGTGGGAGGTTGATTTTATTAACTACTGGATGTAATATCCAGCCCTATTCTAACCCTGACCCTAACTCGGATCCACTGTTGTATTTAGGTCCGAAGACCCGAAGCGGTGGTAGAAGAGACTTATGGACCCTTCTGATTGATAACTATGATGCGAAGACCGAGCCCATGGACATTGAATGCATTGTCAGTGTAAGGAAAGTCTGCGCATCAGAGAAGATTGATTTAGTTGAAGTACTTAATGACCTCCCGTACACAATCCGAAGGTATTCCCCGAAACTAGACTTCTTGATTGAATTATAGAAGAAAATCTCACTCAATTGGACCTTGTCTAGCTTTCAAAACCCTACCTGAAGTTGTTGAACTAAACTTGTTTTTTTGCTAAGAAATATTTTGGTCGATCCTCTTTGGTCGATGCCATCGACCAAGGACCATCGACCAAAGTTTCCCAGTCAGCCAAGTTAATGATTCTATGGAATATTCTCTTTTCTAATTATAATAACCTCGAGCCTTAAGCCCTATTGCAATCATTTTCACTCCTGAAAACGTGGGGGGAGCTTCCCAAAGAAACTCCTAGGCATATGTGAAGGATACTCCACCAAAAACTCATTGTTGATCATTGATTCTTGCCTCCATCTTCAACAAAAAGGTATAAATCAGCATTCCACTCTCTATTCTACCTTTTTCTATTCTTTTCTATTCCTCTCTTGCTGTTGAGACATTGGAGATGGTGCTGCAACCTTGCAACCATCACTCCAAGTGTCCATTTATGCTTAACCCATGATCTTCTTAACCATCTATTGATGCTATGCCCCCATCTCAAGCCTAGCATATGTATTCCTTGGATTTCCTCTTAACATCATGCCATTTTGTACAAAACTGAGTTGTATGGTATGCTATGTTCATGTTTATCACTATTATATGATTCCAGTCGAATTTCCATAAGTTCCCCTAGCTATTGCATGCCATTTCTATGTCAATGCAATCAATCCCAATTCATGCCATGATGCTTGTCTCTTGAACTTGATAGCTCAAATTGGGGCTTTCTATTTAGACCATTGGATTATGTTATTTTCTTGATTTATAGTGTCCTCATACTGTTCTTAAGCATTCCTCCAAGTTTCAGATTGATCTGAACCCCGGAAAACAAATTTCGGATGAAAACCCCCAAAATCCACTATTTTGTCCCGAAGAGATTTTTGGTCGATCCTCTTTGGTCGATGCCATAGACCAAAGACCATCGACCAAAGTTGTTGTTGACAGCAACTTTAGCCAGTTTTGACCCATTTCACATCGGATCTTCCCGATTTTCTTCTCTAACTTAGTATTGATGTTTGTTTAGGGTCTTAACAATTCTTTTGGACCATTTCTTGGTATTCTCAATTGATCATCAACTCATCCTAAGGTAAGAATGCTTATCTCTATAAACATATAGGTCATCAACTTATGAAATGTGTTCTTACTTAAAGAATAGAATCTCTTGATTACTTTTAATTATCATAAGACTGTTATACATGTGTTAGGACAGTAGTATCGAAATTCTTATACTCTTGTCATGTTAAATTATTATTCCTGATTACTTATGTCTATGATTATTCATTTCAATATCATGATTTAACTTTTATTATGAAGATGTATTGGATGCATGAAAAATGATGAACTTGAATATGTGATTGTCTATGTATAACTTGGGATTGGGGAGTGTCCTATTGACACTTCCGTCCTTGGGCATCGGAGGGAATAATATGGGATGTTCCCGAAGGTGCCTATCGACACTTTCTCGGGTTATTGGATGACATAATAAGATTGTCTAGTTGGGTGGCTAGGACTGTCCTTGTCGTGTCAGACCCAAATCGGAAGGGTATTGAGACCGAACGACCCGTGGTAGTGTATGGTTTGATGGGCGCTCTAGGCCGGTAACCAATCCGTTAGGGGACATAAACCATGCTATGGATACCCGAAAGGGGCCATTTATTGGTAAGGTTGCAAATAGCTAGACTTGGGCTCACGGGCGCTCAAGACCAGTAACCAATCCGTGAGAGGACGTGAGAGTTTCCCGTTTACTATTTGTGGATGACCAAAAGGGTTGATGAGTCCGTAATCTGGGATTACGCTGACTCTAGTGTGAAGGATACCGGAAAGGATCGCCAGGGGCGAGGAATGGACGTATCTAGATCTGACTTGATACGACTGAGTAGATGACTTGCATTGGGCTAGGCTTTTCTGTGACATGCGCCAGTACTTATACCAAACGGTGATGTGAGAGAGCGGTGACCGATTCCCTTACCAAGGTTTTGAGATGACTTTACCTAATTTCCCTGGCAGACCCAAGATATCTTGTATGATTGAGGGGGAGTGACTGACAACCCAAAGAAGTATGGTGCTATCACTTAAAGCATGTCTACCATAGAGACTAGCATTCATAGAGTTAGAACTTATTTGCATCATATGTTCCATATCACATTGCATTATGTTATGTTTTGTATATGTATGATTTTAATTATGGAATAACTACCTTGCTGAGTTCTTCGAACTTATTCCTTTTGTACAAATGTTTTTAGATTATCCTACAGAATCCAAAGATTATGATGGCACCCCCTTCGAGACGGACTTTGATCCCGCATACTACCCTTTGGGTGGTATCTTCGGTGAAGATCAGAGTGTTGGTGCCGAGGAGGATTACTATTCGCACCAGGGTTAGCCCCACGATAGTGCGGGAGCGGCAGAACTGGGCTTTCTTCATCCACACCATTGAGGAGACCATCATTAGTACAGAAGAAACCCTAGCCTAGAGCCCCATTTCCCTGGTCTATTTATGGAACCATTGGACATGTAATTAACTTGTTTTGGATTATCTTTTGATACTTGGACTTGTAATTAACTTAATCATACTTCATTTCCGCTGCTCTGAGAGGGTGATTATCACACATTCTCTCATCTTTATGATCATAGTTATACTTTGATATTATCTGTTTTCTGCACTCTGATTTATTGAATCTTATCTTATTCATGATATTTAGTATTAGTTGTTTTTACCTTGATTATTATTGTTCATGATTATGTTATCGTGTATGTGGGAGGCATGGTCCCTCGATTCTTGATCCTTGGACTATGGATCACATTCCCGGGTTTGCCAGATGGGGTACCGGCTGGGTGGATGTGACATTGGATCTTGTGGACTGTGGATCACACACTCGGGTATGCCAGATAGGGTACCGGTTGGGTGGATGTGACACTTCAAGTCCATCAACTAGACTCATCTTCAACAAGGTGCAGTTTCCTTTCCAATTCTGAACAAGCTTCCAAGTATGGAACACCATAATCAACTTCCATGGGTTCTGGGTCAAACACCATACCTTCCACTGAGATGGCCCATAGTTGGCTTCTTGCTTTACTTGGGGTCTTCGGACCTACAAACAATAGGGTTTCCAGGTCAAGGTTAAGGCTGGGTTTCACAAAGAGTGGTGCGAGGTTTATTGAAATAGTGAAACTTCTTCTCTTTGGTAGACGTAGGTAGGGTTTTGCTGAACCACGTTAAATTCCTCTTCTGTTTTTTTGCTTGTGTTTCTTCTCTATTCGTGATTGTGTAACCGTTATCCCTAACAAGTGGTATTAGAGCTTGAGGTTCTGCGATTTGGTCATTTATTTTTGCAAATTAGGAATTGCAATAGGGTTTTCTTGGTGAAGAATAATCCGCAAATCTGATCTGTGAAAGATGTCGATTGGTCAATCATGAATTGATGTAGAGAAGTTCGAAGGAAATGGTTTCAAGTTATGGAAGCTAAAGATGGAGGCTTTACTCATGGATAGAGATCTGTGGTACGTGGTTGAAAACGATAAACCATCAGAGGCGGATGTGTCTAAGATAATGGAATGGATAAAAAACGATCGGAATGCTCGAAGTCTAATCTAGGTGTGCCTTGCTGATAATGTTTTGATGAACGTGGCTTCTAAAAAGATAGCGAAGGATCTTTGAACGAAGTTGTGAAGCCTTTATCAAAGCAAGTCACTTGTGAATAAGTTGTTTCGTGAAAGAAGGCTGTACAACCTGCGGATGAGTGAAGGTGATTCATTTTCTATGCATTTAAATGAATTTAATATTATATGTGGACAACTTGCATCTATAGATGTTAATCTGGATGAGGAAGATAAAGCTTGTACTTTACTTTGTTCACTACCTAACTCTTGGGAGCATATAATTATTTTGATTGGTTTTGGTGTTAGCAAACTATCTTTTAAGACTGTAGTAGCAGTCTTGTTGTCCGAGGAAATGAGAAAGATGGGTTCTGAAAGTACCATGATTGAGGCTCTAGTGGTTAAAGGGAGAAGCAATGAGAAAACTAACTATGGTGATAGAAGTAAATCTAGGGGAAGGTCTAAATCCCGAGATAAATCTGGAATCAAGTATTGGAAGTGCAAGGGTTGGACACATGAGGAAGAATTGCAGAGAAAAGCCAGATGAGGTATCATCTTCTGCTACAAAGAAGGATGATGACAATAGCATAAGAGATTTGTACATGGTAGGTAACTCATCTCAAAGTGATTGCAATGAATGGATAATTGATACTGGAGTATCTTTCCATATGACACCTCGTAGGAAATGATTTTGTAGTTGTGCGCCATGTCACAGGGGTATAGTGAGGATAGGAGATGACAAAAAACTTGATATAGTTGGTCGTGGGAAGGTGAGACTAATGATGAAAGATGGAACAATCAAGGATTTGCTTAGTGTAATGCATATTCCTGGTCTTACCATAAATCTTCTCTTAGTAGGAACTATGGCAGATGCTGGTTTCAATTTTAGCAGTGACAAGTATTCATGCAAACTAACTCATGGGTCCATGGTAATTGCTAGAGGAGAACGACATAGGAAGCTATGGAAACTACTGTGCAACATATTGTTCAATGGAGAGAGCTATATCTCTGAGTAGGTGGAGGAGGACACTTCAATGTTGTGGCATAGAAGGTTGGGTCATTTTGGTTGGAAGGGACTAGAGACCTTGACAACAAAGAAGCTAGTGGATGGAATGCCAAGATGTTCTATGGGATTTGATTTCTGTGAGCATTGTCTATATGGGAAACAGAAGCGGGTTTCATTTAAATCCAAAGGAGGTAGAGCAAAAGGCATTCTGGACTTGATCCACAATGACGTCTTTGGACATACACCTAGTGCATCACTTGGAAAATCAAGGTATTATGTTTCTTTTACTGATGATTTTCAAGATATGTATGGTTATACTTCTTGCAGAACATAGATATGGTGTTTAAAATTTTTCAAAAGTTCAAAGCCTTGGTGGAAAATCAGTTTGACAAAAAAAAATCAAAGTACTGAGGACTGACAACGAAAAAGAATTTCGTTCAACAAAGTATAACAAATTTTGTGCGGACAGTGGGATAGCAAGGTAGAATACACAAATATATACACCCCAGTAGAATGGAGTGGTAGAGAGGTTGAATCGGACACTCATGGAGAAAGCAAGATGTTTGATAAGCGGTGCAGGTTTAGTAGCTGAATTTTGGGCAGAAGCAGTAGCTTTTGCATGTTATCTCAAAAACAAGTCCCCTACATCAGCTTTGGAGGATCATACCCCGTTTGAAGCATTTTTTGGTAGAGTATTTGGTTGTGAGGCATATGTGCATGTGCCAAAGGAGAAAAGAACAAGTTTGATATGAAGTCAGAGAAATGCATCTTTATTGGGTACAAGGATGGTATGAAGGGATATAAGTTGTGGAATCCAGAAACTAGATGCATCTCTTACAATAGAGATGTTGTGTTCAGATAATTAAATTTGAATAAGATTTTTCCAGATGCTCCAGAAAGGCCACAGACAGTAACATTGGATGTGAGCTTTGAAGAACAGTCAATTAACACACAAAGTGGAGCAGAAAATTCAGATTTTGCATCTGTTGAACCTAATGAGATAGAGGATATAGATTTTGAAATAGAAGTTGAGGCTGAGGTTGAAGTAGTAGTTGGTCCAGGGTTAAGGAGATCCACAAGGGAGAAAAGACCATTAGAGAGGTATACACCTGATAACTATATCATTTATGCCAGTAATGATAATTATGCCATGAATATCATAGGTGACGATCCAAGCACAGTAAAGCAACAAGAAGCTCAGATGATTCCAAACAGTGGGAGGAGGCTATGAAAGAAAAAGGTTGGTGCAAATGGGGAGATAGAACACTACAAAGCTCGGTTGGTTGAAAAGGAATACTCTCAGATAGAAGGGGTTGATTATGGTGAGATATTTTCACCAGTTGCAAAATTAAATTCCATACGACTTGTTCTATTTGTCACAGCTACATATAATTTGGAGGTGGAGTAGCTGGATGTAAGGACTGCATTCATCTATGGTGATTTGGAAGAGGATATCTACATGAAGCAGCCAAAGGGGTTTGTGGTAAGAGGAAATGAAGACTTAGTGTGCAAGTTAAATAAGTCTTTGTATGGCTTGCAACAGTCTCCCAGAATGTGGTATTAGAAATTTGACTCATATGTCTTGAAGCTTGGGTTTGATTGTTGTGATGTTGATCATTGTGCCTATGTAAAAAGGTTAGAAAGTAACTTTGTTATTCTAACCTTGTATGTAAATGAAATGTTGCTTGTTAGGAACAATATGAAGATGATTGGCATAGTTAAAGGACTTCTAGCAGAGTAGTTTGAGATGAAAGATTTAGGCCCAACAAATCTAATTTTGGGGATGTAGATTGAGAGGGACCGTGAAAAAGGAAGGTTGTGGTTGAGTCAAAAGCAATATATTAAAAATGTTCTGAAGAAAATTCAATATGTCAAATTGCAAGCCAGTAAAAACTCCCATGTCTACAGGTTGTAAGTTATCAACTCTCCAGTGCCTCAAGACTGAAAAGGAGGAAGAAGAGATGGCATCAATTTCCTATGCAAGTGTTGTTGGAGTTTGATGTACGCCATGATTTGTACTCGTCCAAATATTGTCCAAGCAATGGGAGGATTGAGCAGATTTATGTCCAAACCAGGGAAAGAGCATTGGATGGTAGTGAAGCGTGTGTTTCGCTATCTTCGCTATACATCTGATTTTGAGTTATGCTATGAAGGCATGAAGAGCTCAAAGGGTCAGCCACCATTAGAGCTACAATGCTCTGTGGGTGCTGACTGAGGAGGTGACATTGATAGTAGAAGATCTACCAGTGGATATGTTGTTTCCTTATTTGGCAGAACTATCAGTTTGATGAGCAAGAGGCAAAGCACAATTGCCTTATCTACTATAGAGGCAGAGTACATGGCCTTGACACATGTTGCCAAGGAAGTGATTTGGCTGCATAAGTTGTGTAAAGAGCTTGGTTTTACACAAGGTGGACTAATAGTTGGGTGTGATAGTCAGAGTGATATATTCTTGGCCAAAAACCCAGATTTTCATGAAGGACCAAGCATATCAGCATACAATACCATTTTATAAGAGAGAAGATAGAACAAAAAGTTGTGATGCTAGAGAAAATTGACACAAAAGTAAATAGTGCTGATTTTCTTACCAAGGCAGTGAGTTCCGAGAAGTTTTAATGGTGTACAACTGATTTGGGTTTGAAGAAGCATGTGAAACATTCGCCAAGTGAGAGATTGTTGAATACGGCTTGTGCTTCACATTGTGTCGTAAGCGGACATGGGGATCCCGCTACCTGATGAGCAGGCGGGCATCTTGTATTCTGGGGATCCATGTAATTATAGTTGTAGTTGTAGTTGTAATTGAAACAGGATTTGGGTATTGGGTTAAAGTTGTAATTATATTGGGATTAGGTTTTAGGTTTCCATATAAATAGTCTCTGTGGGATAACCTAAGGAAAAGAAAAAAAAAGGCAAAGGGTAACATTTTGTGGATGTGAGAGTAGTGTGAGGTTTTTTGAAATAATGAAACTTCTTTTCTCTCTAGTGGATGTAGGCAATGTTTTGTCAAACCACGTTAAGTTCCTCTTGTGTGTTTTTGCTTGTGTTTCTTCTCTGTTTGTGATTGTGCATCCGTTGTCCCTAACAAAAACAAACCTACACAAGTACTCAAACCATTCCACATCTTTAACTTGAACTAAATGATGCAAAGTTGGGAAACTTAGCGAGATGCTTTGCAAACATGCTACCCTCTATTAGCATAAACTTTGGGATGAAAAATTGAAAATTTTGAAATGCAAACATAAGTACTCAAACTAGGGACATGGGTTTGATCTCCAGTTTGTGGAACTAGCTACGTTACATGGAAGATCTGTTGCAAGGTATTTGTCATTTCCAAATAACACCCACCAAATATCAGAATAATCGATGGCATACAAGAGATTCTATCTGATTAAATCTGCAGTCACGAAGCTAACCTGCTAACCCATGTCAAGCCTAAACCCATCGAAAATCTAGTCATATCAACATTCCTCAGGTCACACTTCATTGAGCCAACAATCCAATACTACCCCCACCAACTAACAGAAAACTCAAGAAATGAGGAGCCCAGATTGATGGCACAATAATTACTAATTCCCATGCCATCAAAATTGCTAATCCCGTCATTATTTCAGTACTACACATAGTCAAGGAAGACAATAATCACATCTCATGATCCTTCTAATTAAATAATCCAAAAATCCCTTTACCCCTTTACGTTTACCGTGTGAACAGAGGTTTTATGAGTTCGGTTCGGTCTGATGCAAACCAACCGGTCCATCTGGGCGGTTCGACTGGGTATAGTAAATGTAATTAAACGTGTATTCCATACTACCAGCCTATACGTATATACGGTTGTACAAAGAACCGGATATACAACCAGTTCAAAATCGTAAGAAGCTAAAAACCAACCCGCCCATTTCATTTTCATTTCTGCTTTGCGTTGTTGGCTGATCTCAAGTTACAACAAATCGCAGCAGAGAAGAAGAAGAAGAAGAGGAAGAAGAGGAAGAAGAAGCAGCGGTGTTCATCGCAGAGGAAGAAGAAGCAGCGGTGTTCATCGCAACGATTGCGGAGCTTGAAGGCTGATCTCAAGTTACAAGAAATCGACAAGAAGAAGAAGAAGAAGAAGAAGAGGAAGAAGAGGAAGAAGAAGAAGAAGAAGAAGAAGAAGAGAAGAAGAAGAAGAAGAAGCGAAGAGAAGAAGAAGAAGCATCGGAGAAGAGAAGAAGCAGAAGCAGTTAGAAGAGCAAGAAGAAGAAGAAGCAGAGAGAAGAAGAAGAAGCAGGAGAAGAAGAAGAAGCAGCTCCATCCCATCGCGATTTAGAGAAATCGATTTCAGATTCTCGTATTGTCTCGCCTCCTCTCGTCTCTCGCGATTCTTCTTTCAAAAAGGTAATAACCAACTCATAAAACCCTTACCATGGAAATTCCCGATGATGTGGTCGAAACCCCGATTTGGTCGTTAAAGTTAAAGATGAAAAATGCCCGGAATAACTTGATGTGGTCGAAACCCCGATTTGGTCGTTGCTTAAAGATGAAAAATGCTCTGTAATAACTTGATTTGGTCGGTTTTCTTTAGTATTTGTTGTTTTACCTTTTTGTGGGGTTGTGGAGGGGTTTAATGTTGTTGTTCTTTTAGCATTCAAATGTAAGTATAGATCAATGCAAGGTAACTCGTAAGTTTGTAAGTCAAATAATGACACTAATGTGTGGAATGGATATTGGAACTCCAAATATAGACAACAAATACTAGTCATAATACCAATGATTAGTAGTAGGTGCAGATAATTAGTAGACTCGTACAATGAAAAAGAAACATATAAAACCACCTGGAAATAAGGAAGCAATGCCTCTTCTCTCCCGAGGCATTTTTGACTCATCAAAATCCCGAGCCACATTTGGAGACTGGTCTGTTGATGATCCTTTACCCCCAAAGAAGTTGATGATCCTTTACCCCCAAAGAAGTTGATTAGAAAATCAAGTTGATCTTCATGAAGATGCACTAGCATAGGAAGGAATGCAATGGTTAACCCGGATCGAAAAACCAAAACATAGCCATGCTTCGTAAACTTATAATCGGTTCATCATCTCTTCGGACAACGAGGTTGGAATCTATATTGTACATCCAAAACCGTTGTCATGGTTTTCACTAGGTCATATGGTACTCTATTATTGTTGTAAATGGAATCAAAATCCAATTACACTAGCACCTTTCTCGTACCGCATAAAATTGATGCATTTGGGTAAACTTTTAGAGTGTCTTAATGGTTCTCATTTCAATTGGTAAATCCTGTAGAGAGAATGGTTAGTTTAAATTTTTCGAGCTGCTATTTTGAACGGTGACCTTGTATAATGAAGGGTCACCTGGTGTATCCGGGTTGTCATTTGTCTCCTTCTTCAAGTGGGTTTAATTGGTGCAATTTGTTTATCTATTTATTGTAAGTATTGTCTTCAACAAGTTTACCCCTGGGTCGACTTGTTTGATAGGTGTGGTTAGTGGCACATTTCCTTTCTAAAAGTATGTCAATAACACTTGTGCATGACTAGCATAACAGTCTTTTCCTTAGAGACAGCATCTATTGCAGCTTGATGAAGTTTTATGCCGCCAATTAGTTTGAGTTGGTATTATTGATGAAGTTTTATGCCGCCAATTAGTTTGGATTTGCATGTTGAATGTGATTAGCCACAAAGATCTATCATTTAGTTTTTTATTTTACGGTTTAGGGCTGCATGTTAAATTTGTGTTAAATTTGGTTGGACCCTTTTGTTTATTATTTTACAGCTTTAGGGCTGCATGTTAAATTTGTTATAGTTTACTTTAATTTGTGTTAAATGTTGATTATCCAATATGTTTTTTGATATGTGCAGCAATTAGAGTTGGAGTAGTATATGGGCCGTAAGATGGCAACGAATCGGAAAGCATGTGCCATCAAAGCGGAAGGCTATGGCAAAGGATAAGGGGAAATCAGTGGTAGAAGGTGATGAAGAAAGGGGCTGGTTCAATGATGATGATCCCCAATGCAATCCCAGAAGATTAAATAAGCAAGCTATAGCTGAAGGAAGGGAAGTGGACATTCCTTCTTTCGAGGCTGTAGGTTTAGCAGCCAGATTTAGAGAGATCGGTTGGGAAAAAATACTTCAGGTAAATACCAAGTGTTATGAGGACTTGGTGAAAGAGTTTTATAAGAATTTGATTGTCCAAGGAGTTGGGGAAGAGATTGGAGCCATAAGCAAAGTTAAAGGGGTGCAAATAAAGTTTGATATTTGTAAGTTAGCTGAGATTCTACAAATCTCAAATGAAGGTGCAAAAGTATTCTGGGAGCCTAAGAAGAAGTTCGATGACTTGATTAATGTGGATGTGACATATAGGGATATAATGCTGAATTATACGGGTGACACGAGGCATGTGAAGTTGAGGCAGCTGAAACCACTTCCGCACGCCATTGCATACATTGTGCAACACAATGTTGTACCTCGCAGTGGTCACCATGACACCTTAAATTCATTTGAAGCTTATGTCACCTATTGTGTGCATACAGGTAACAAGTTGAACCTACCGTACATCATTATGAAAATGATGCAGTACGCTAGATTGGCACCTAATCGGGCTCTCCCCTATGGCAAACTGACTGACACACATTTTTGAGCATTATCATATTCATCTGTCAGCGGTGGATTCTGAAGTGGGGAAGAAGAAGAAGAAGAAGAAGATGAAGAAGAAAGATGCAAAAATATCTGCCAGTAATTTTCGGTTTGGAATACTATTGGGAGATGTAGGAGCAGAGGGTGCAAATGTAGGAGCACCGGTTGGTGAGGGTGTTGATCAGCCGGATGGAGCTAGATTGTCAAGATTTGAGAGAGAATTTGCTATCCTCAGGGGTGATGTACGGTATATCCGTCGGCGCGTAGATCAAATTGCAAAAGACTTGCAGCTTCCGGATTTATCGGATCACTCAGATGGTTCTTCTGATTCTTTATATAGCTTGCTGAATCTTTAAATAGCTTGCTGAATGATTGAGTTCCTCAAATCATAAAAGGATAAGGTAATGTTATTTGCAAGGAACTTATTAGCAGCCTTCTGCTTATAAAGTTTAATTTAAATAACAATGTCCATTTGTATGATGTGATTAAGTAGATATGCCTTAGAGCTGAATATGTTTAGTTACTCTTAATTATTTGAAAGAAAATTGCAAATGTCCATCTGCCTAACTGAGAGTAGTTTGCAAACCCCAAAGAGAAAGTTAGATTTTACCATGAAGATACATCAAGTAGTTGTAGTGTCTGAGTCCTAGTCAAGGGTAGTTTATGTATTAGTCAAGGGTAGTTTAGCATAACCTGAAGCTTACCAGTTATTAACAGAAGTTATTATGCCTTTCTCGTTATTTGCAAAGATAGATCAATTTTTTGAATGCTTTGATGGAATGAGGAATTCTCAACCAAAGATTGGCCAACAGTGGTATATGGAACTTGACATGTTCTGTTTTGAGCGCAATAACTGCTGCATCCAGCCTTGCTTCTGGATCATTGCAAATTCCCACTGGTATGTTCTTGATCAACATTCTAATATCGGTATCCACACTGTCATCTTATGTCCTGAGGTCCCTGTGTTCTTAACATGTGACACTTGATTATTGTTCTGGGGTAACCCATGCGTATTTATTTCTTTATCTATTTTATTATCATATACATGTGCAGATCAGAAGCATGTCGAGACAAACCTAAAGGCAACTGTTAATGGGATTTCTCTTGTACTTTCCTTTCAAGATGAAGAGCAAAAGCATGAATGTGATGACAAAAGTTTACACTATGTAAATGCAAAATGTGGAGATGCAGTTCTCATATTGCAGGTAATTGTTGTGCTCACAAGAATTTATCTATCCTCTTTTCCTTATTAAATAATAGTTGCAGGTAATAATTGCAATTTTCTTAATTTCGGATGCTATACTTCCTGGGATCAGTTAATTGCAATTGACTTCTCAGACACCACCGGACAAAGGAAAAAATTCAAGATGGCAATCAAAAGGCGATTCGCTGCCGGGCTTCGCGTTCCATCCATTTGGAGTTTGGGAATATTTTTCTTTATTTCATTAATTCTTGTAAAGTTCCTATTGGCAATGACTCACTCATCCGTAAGCATGCTTTCTCTGCCCATAAGTTTTTCTCAGTAATTAGCAGGAGAGGTCGTTATCCTGGCGTTACTATGTCTTCGCAGGAGGGTCCTGTTACTGGTCCTTGGATGGCGAAGAAGGGTCAGTCCTTAGCTACTGCCCAGTGTTCAAAGAGTCGAAATAAGGTGATGGATTATGGTTCTGAATTTGCATCTGTAACCACTATGAAGGATGTGGAGAATACACATTCTCATACACGACAAGAGATGATTTTGAGCTCGCATTTTTCCCCGCATTTCCATCTTATTTCTGTTTCAATCCACCTTAACAATTCTCGGGATAAGGATATACATTGCCTTCTTAGTCGATTTTAGATGGTTTAACATTCATGGCTAGTGATAACAAAGTTGCTCCATGTGACAATCCAAGGAGAGAAGCGTAATAATTGTCGATCCTTGCTGAATGTGAATCTGTCGAAATACTGAATGATGTGGATAAGATAAGGTGGAGGATATAAAATCTTCCTTGCAGACGGAACTTCCAGGGTCCTGTTATAGTTTGAAGTTGAAAGTACGTAAGTTTGAGTTATTATCTCATTGCAAATATTGGAGGGATTAGTGATGCTAAATTTTGTTTGGTTGGGCCATGGCGAATGTGGACTTTGGGGTTCAATCACGGGAGGTCCATCTAAGGAGCTTCTGCTAATCTCTTGTAGCAACTCTACAATTGGCCGTGGTGATGGTGAAGGTGCCAATGTATTATCTCGCTGGTTCTCATGGCACTGCATCGCTGTGCACTGCGGGACCCCCAGAGTTTCCAATGTATTACGCCTATAACCATCGAAGCGGTACAATAGGTGCACCGGGTGGTCGCTTGGATTGGTTGAATTCAATAACCTAGTTTTTCAGCTTACCTTCCGATGACACAGAGCAAGAACTCAAACAAGGAATCAGCTGTGGATGATTCACCTTATGAAGTGACTTTTGCCTTTAACTTGGTGGATGCCGCTTTGAGTTACGAGCCCTACATAAAAAATTTGGTGACCGGTGAAGAGTCGGGACAACCGTATGTGGCATGTCCGTTGGCTGCTCGCTTCATTGAATATTTCTAATCAAACTACGTCAAATTCTATAGACAAGTGATTACAAAATAAGGGTGCAAGATCTAGGGCTTCTTCTTTGTGCATTATCTGGATCCAAGAATGCTAAAAGTACCTACAATGTGTGGAACATCTTCGCAAGATGGGTTATGTTAAAGTGGCTAGGGAGGCACTTGTAGAAGCAATGTTGAGAACAAACTGTAAGAATGGCCTCTTATGGGAAGTAGAATGTTCTGAATCTCATATTAAGTTGGAGACTTGCCATGATACAACATCTGGTCTTCTTCATTTGGTTGCTCAACTGCAGCACCTTTTTGCACCTGATGTGGATGAATCACTTGTGCATTTGCAGCCTAGGTGGAATGATGTTCAAGCAGGGCACTTGATAGGGATGATTTGATTTCCGAGACAATAATCTCTCGAAGGCGTCTCTGCCTCATCACCTCCCCGGAAACCATGCTTCAAGTCTAGACTCAAACCGTGGTTCCTGTGGTGGGTCCGATGGATGAGATATGTGAGGATGCATTTCATGTTGACAAGATCAGTTCAAGCACATGTAATACCCGTGGATCCCAATTCTGTTTTTCCCTTGATGGAGCGCTGGTTGGAGATGATTTACATATGTGTCATGCTGGAGCTTTTTCACATTGTTTATCTTTTAATGAATCAATGTCAGGACGAGGGGTGGGAATCCCTCATGCATCATCCCTACATGGTGAGGGTTTTCCAGAATTTAGAGAAGGCTATTACTTATCCGAATCATGCCCTCCATCAGAGTTATCTGCAACCAACCAGTCCTTGCCTCAGAATGCTGGATACAAATCAAGCAGTGTGGCCCAAGGTGGAAATGGAAGTAGTGGATGGTATCAGGATACCTCACTGATAATTTTAGATAACCATATTTCACATGTAGGTGACCATCCTGAAGAATTGCAGTTCTTAGAAAGTGAGGTTCCATCTACAACTTCGGGTGGAATCTCCAAGGCAAAGGGAAGACTACTTCTCAAGAATATTGGCATGAGGTGGCGAATGTATGATGGGACTGACTGGGATGACTCAGGGAGGAGTGCACTGCTTACCACAAGCACCATGAATACAAGTGGCAGAGATGCTACTGTTTGTTTAGAGCTTGAATTATGTAAGATGGATCTTCGGTATGATATGTTTCCTGATGGTGAAATATGCATGTCAAAACTTTCTCTTTCAGTTCAGGATTTTCATCTTCTTGATAGCAAGCAAGAGAGCACCCCGGAAGTTGGTATATCTCTATCACATTTTATGCTTGAAGTTTAATTTATTCTGACACTCTCATTTATATGATTCAGACATTTGAATAATGCTTATCCTTTTAATGTTGAAGGTTTTAGGAGATTATCATTCAAAGGATCACCCTAGAGAGTCCTCTGCCAAAGCTTTCAGGTTGGATTTGGAATCTGTCATACCAGATCCTTCTACTCCTGTTGAGGAGTACCGGTATGTTCAGATTTAGATTTTTCGTTTATTCTCTGCGCTCTCAACTTAGCTTTTAACCTCTTTGATGCCGGATATATTTAATTTAAAATTTCATCTCGTAAAGTGCAATTTTTGAGGCATTTACCAACGGTTCCGGGTTTTAAGTAATGATAAAAACATGAATATGGGGCTGCAACAGGACAGCTGGTCCGGCTTTTTAAAACCCAATCCAGCCCCAAATGCTCTTAGCTAAAAGCCCATTCCAGCCTCGGCCTTGACTCAAGGCCTAAAATTCTTGTCTTTGTTCCCGAACCCGCACGAGCCAAGCAAGCCCAAACCCGCCCCGATATTCTTTGATTAGGCCGTGCCGGGACAAAGTTGCCCCGTCCCTATCCCTAGCCTTGGTTCTACTCCTAGCCCTGCCAAATGTAACATAAAAAGTCAATTGTTTGACCGTAGAAGAAAACACAGACGTAAATTACATTAACCGTAAAACAAAATACCATTTTGGCCATGATCCCTTTCACAATCTGCTTGTGAGGTTTAATTTTTTTTGGGGTCCTTTTGATTTGTCCTTTTATAAAAACGGTATAATAAATACTTTGCATCATTGGAACCTTGGAGGCATCATCTCAATTACTAATATGGTTAAATACATTTTTCAATGCATTATGTCATATAAAAATCAATCTTGGGCGGCTCTTAACTTTGTAGGTTTTCTCTTGAAAGCCTCTACTTCAAATCTTTTGCTTAGATACTTAAATGTTCCTCATTGGGGTAGTTGGCATATGAAAGATAAACTGTTGTGCAATAATGGCTTGAATTGGTATTGGATTCTTGTTTACAGTAATGGCTATTTCGAATTGAAGTTGTTTTGTGTTTTGCATCATTAAAACACCCGAAGCATTTTAATTGGAATCTTGAACCTAGAAGGCCCTAGATTAAGAGTAGTGATTTATGACCTTCAACTTTTGGCCTTAATGTGCTAGTGTAATTGGATTTCAGATTCCATTTACAACAATAATAGAGTACCATATGACCTAGTGAAAACCATGACAATAGTTTTGGATGTACAATATAGATTCCAACCTCGTTGTCCAAGAGAGATGCTGCAATCGATTATAAGTTTCTCAAGCATGGCTATGTTTTGGTTTTTCGATCCAAAGTTAACCATCGCATTCCTTCCTATGCTAGTGCATCTTCATGAAGATCAACTTGATTTTCTAATCATCTTCTTTGGGGTTAAAGGATCATCAATAGACCAGTCTCCAAATGTGGCTCAGATTTTGATGAGTCAAAAATGCCTCCAGAGAAGACCACCATTTTCGCTGAAGGTGCTATCGTAGAAGAGGCATTGCTTCCTTATTTCCAGGTGGTTTTATATGTTTCTTTTTCATTGTACAGTCTACTAATTGTCCGCACCTACCGCTTGAGAATATTGAATCATTGGTATTATGACTAGTATTTGTTGTCTATATTTGGAGTTCCAATATCCATTCCTCACATTAGTGTCATTATTTGACTTACAAACTTACAGTTTAGGATTGTATTATCCCCATCTTCAAATATCCAAACGGTTATTGTGATTGTTGGCCTTTTTGCCCTTTTCTTGCTATTTCAATTGGTTGAGCTTATTCATCGCATTACTGCATTAAACTTGCCGCTTTTGGTCCCGTCATTCACAAAGTTTGTTTAATTCAGCGGTAAACCATGATATCTACTATTTGGGTGATAAGTAGGAGCATCACTTATTTTCTCCAATATATTTATTCAAGGATCAACATTATCAAATGTCGTATTTTTGAATGGAACCAACCCCTTTCAACCATGCCTTTCCTCCAACAATGACTTCATTATAGTTGTTACACATTGTCTTTTGTTTTCTTGCATTGATCAGAATCCTTGTTGCCATGCAATATTGTCATCATTCGTGGTCTCGGTATTAAGAAGTAGGAACTAAAAAGCAACCTAATTATCAAATATAGAAGAAATCATTATGTTCAATGCCATAGTGAAACAATTATGATACTTCCAATATGTCTAATTTATAAAATCCAATTTTTGCTAACACATGTTCGGCCACCAATAGGGGAATCGGCCCGGTGACTGTGTTCTTCTTTGATATTGTGGTGAGAATGTTCTTCCCGCTGTTGCGGCGTTTCTTTAATACGGACACATTCTCGTTTCTTCGATCGACTGGATTTTTCTATTCATTACGTGTACTAACAATTTAGTACTGGTTACCTTCTTTCTCTATGATAGGTGGTGAATCCGATGGTGACACACGTAGGAGAGAAAGTTGAACCTCCATGGAAAACCTTATGTGGTTCAATATTTGTCTTGTGGATATTTGATCAGCACTTGTGTTGCACTCGTGTCCGAGATACAACACCACGTTGAATCACCACCCCATGAAAGGCACCACAACTGATTCTTCTATGTGTGCAATTCGTTGTTACCCCTCTCAGTTGATCTAGGATCCATTTTAATATGTTCACTAAACCTTCTCACTGACTGGATTCTTTTCTTTTATATCCCCGTAGTTAATGTAAATAAATTCTCTTACATGGACTTAGATGAAACAACACATTCACATTAGTATTTGACTACATTGTCCGATCGGTTAATTTCTTTGTTAACAAGTGAATTGAATATCTTGCCGCACCGACAGGTTCATGCATTTTTGTTACAATGCAAATAAAGCATACATTCATATGTGAACGGCATTTTCGCCTATTGAAAGTGTTATTTGTTCTTTTTCGTAACAGGGAATTTGATACTTATTGATCTCCGGATGAAATGGGAACCAACCCCATTGGTGTATGTGTTCTCATGAAGAGAGTACTTGGTTCCCTTTTAAAGTTCGTCAACGTATTTTCTCTCTGTGTTGACAAACGAAGCGGGTTGGTTCCCTTTTAAATGTTGAATCGGCCCATTTGCTTTCTGTGTTCACAGACGAAACGGGCTGGTTCCCTTTAAAACGGAATCGGCCCATTTGGTCTCTCTGTTCACAGACGAAACGGGCTGGTTCCTTTTAAAAGGAATTGGCCCATTTGCCCTTTGCTCGTGTTCACATACTAAACGGGCTGGTTCCCTTTAAAAGGGAATCGGCCCATTTGGTCTCTGTGTTCACAGACGAAACGGGCTGGTTCCCTTTAAAAGGGAACTGGCCCGTTTCGCCTCTGTGTTCACATACGAAACGGGCTGGTTCCCCTTAAAAGGGAATCGACCCATTTGCTCTCTGTGTTCCCACACGAAACGGGCTGGTTCCCTTTAAAAGGGAATCGGCCCATTTGCTCTCCGTGTTCATCACGACTAGGGCTGGTTCCCTTTAAAAGGGAATCGCCCATTTGCTCTCTCGTGTTCATCGACGAACGGGCTGGTTCCCTTTAAAAGGGAATCGGCCCATTTGCTCTCCGTGTTCACGGGAATCGAAACGGGCTGGTTCCCTTTAAAAGGGAATCGGCCCATTTGCTCTCTCGGTGTTCATCGACGAACGGGCTGGTTCCCTTTAAAAGGGAATCGGCCCATTTGCTCTCGTGTTCACGGACGAGGGCGGCGGTTCCCTTTAAAGGGGGAATCGGCCCATTTGCTCTCTGTGTTCACATACGAAACGGGCTGGTTCCCCTTAAAAGGGAATCGCCCATTTGCTCTCTCGTGTTCATCGACGAACGGGCTGGTTCCCTTTAAAAGGAATCGGCCCATTTGCGCTCTGTGTTCATCGATACGTAAGGGCTGGTTCCCTTTAAAAGGGAATCGGCCCATTTGCTCTCTCGTGTTCACATACGAACGGGCTGGTTCCCTTTAAAAGGGAATCGCCCATTTGCTCTCTGTGTTCCCATACGAACGGGCGGTTCCCTTTAGGATTTGGTGCTGTTCACTAACGGCTGGTTCCCCTTTAAGGGAATCGCCCATTTGCTCTCTCGTGTTCCCAGACGAACGGGCTGGTTCCCTTTAAAAGGGAATCGCCCCATTTGCTCTCTGTGTTCACATACGAACGGGCTGGTTCCCCTTTAAAGGGAATCGCCCATTTGCTCTCTCGTGTTCCCAGACGAACGGGCTGGTTCCCTTTAAAAGGGAATCGCCCCATTTGCTCTCGTGTTCATGTTATGAAACGGGCTGGTTCCCTTTAAAGGGAATCGCCCATTTGCTCTCGTGTTCACCGACGAAACGGGCTGGTTCCCTTTAAAAGGGAACTGCCCCATTTGCTGTCTGTGTTCACATACGAAACGGGCTGGTTCCCTTTAAAAGGGAATCGCCCCATTTGCTCTCCGTGTTCCCAACGAAACGGGCTGGTTCCCTTTAAAAGGAATCGGCCCATTTGCCCCGGGCACGCGCCTCTCGTGTTCACATACGAAACGGGCTGGTTCCCCTTAAAAGGGAATCGGCCCATTTGCTCTCTCGTGTTCCCGCACGTAAAAACGGGTTCCCGCCGCTTAAAAGATAATCATTCCCTTTGGTATGTGTTCACATAACAAAACAAATGTGAATTGAGTTGGGTTCGTAGTGAAATTAATATGTTCCATCACACCCGTTATAGTCACCGAAATTATAAATTGAAGACTTACAAGAATGTTTAAAGCCACGATGTAACACTAATAAAAGGGAATCAATAATTTAAAAAATTTAAACCATATATGGGTTGAATTATGTGTTTCATCACCGCTTAACTCTCATATGGACAATATATATCAACGTATTATATAATTGATTCGGCACAATATCATACATTAGAGCTGAACTTGTTTTGACAACTACTTCCAACCCTACAAATACATTGTGATAAGTGTTTGACATAGATAGAGTACATTTTTTTGAAATAAAGTACTGAACTACCCATCCAGTTTATTATTGTCCTACCGTATATGTTACAAAGAGTGACATTGAACGTACGGGGTTAAATGTTTCTTGAATAAAGTACATAACAAGAAAGTAAGAATAGCCAAACACATAAGAACAAAATTACAAGATGTTCCAATGTAATTTTGTCCAACAATCTTTGATTTTGCCGCTCATGATTAAGGGTTCGCCTTGCAAAGATCCAAATTCATCGGATTGCGACGTCGGTCGTCAAATTTTGGTTCCATTCTCACCTCATGTCCTCGACTATTCACACTTTCGTAAGACGTTGAAGCTGTAGAATGTACATACGTTGCTGCTTCACTGCCACACATCTGATCTACCCAAATAAAAGAAAATGGATGCTTTACACCATTTGGGCACCTATAAAATCTCCGACCTGGATTTTTTTTTGTATGTGAAGTGAGGAGCAACATCCTCCCTTGCCCGCAATAGCATAATGGAGTTGGTTGCTCCATACTTGTAGATGACCCATCTTCACAATAGCATCCACCCATTTCGCTGTTTCGTATCACTGAACTGCAACAAAATGAAAATTTGAAAACACATTAGTTATTGAGTTTTATATAGACCTATACAAATGTTGCCCCTTTGCGAAGACAATGTATTATTATAAACGCAGACTTTCAAGTACACATATACGTAGATATTACGTAGTAAACCCAGTGTGAATTGTTACAGGATAGTAAGAAGCTGAAACCAAATGCAACGGGAGTTGGTTTACATTATTCAAAAAGCATACAGATTCACAACGGAAAGTAAGGGAAGATTGTTTGTACCAAAAGTGGATGTGATTGGCTCGATATTGGTAGACTCATAATCACAGTATCGGAGAAGTGAATTCCAAGTAATTGTTTGAGAGAAATTACACAACAACTTGAACCCAAGAACAACCATGACAGCATGAGTGAACCATGGTTTATAATTATTAGTAATTTTATTATTATTATTATTACTATAATAATTCATCCGTAACAAAAAAACAGTTTTTTTACAAATTTTAAACGTACCTGACTTTGGTTCATACTGATTAACTTTCTAATCAATTAAAAAGTAATGGGAATTAAAGAATGCTATGTACAACTATGCTGGTGGTACTTAATAAAACATGCTATTTTACAAAGAATTCCCATACACCAGCATTCCATTTACCCCAACAACACCCAAAATAATTTAGGTTAACATTCCGTAGAATTCTCGATAAACATGTGGATTGATAAGGTAAATCTTACCTGTTAACTGAACAAAATATTCTTAACAAGTGAGACACAGAAGAAGGAGGAAGTAAGAACTGCAAGGAAAGATGGAAGAGTCGAACTGAAACCGTGGAGACCGTTTATTCTTCTTCATAACCTTAACACCAGATACCTGGAACGCTTGCTCTAAAACGCTCCGACCCCTTCTTCATAACCTTAACACCTTTCTTCTTCTCCTTGTATATGGTAACCGGGAATATTTCTCTTAGCCTCCTCGCTGTCGCTTCTAGGGCTGAAATCTGCAACTTTGGTGAGAGAGAGGATACGATTGAACTTGATAATTCAAATGGAGAAGGAAACATTAAATGAGCTATTTATTTGTTGTAAATATGGGCTAGGCCCGGGCCCATATGAATACCGAATCAAATTGTTCATGTGTCCACATACCGTGACTCTATTGAGCCCAAATTTAGTCCAGCCTCGCTCTCTTTTACCCTCATCGATCGGCCGACGGTGATTCGATCAATTTGATTGGGTTTCACTAACCATGGTAAGCCACTATTACAATGATGTGAACAAAAAAATGGCGCCAAACCTGGGAGCCATTACTTGTCGCTTGTCACCTCGAAGCAAAATTGCAATTTTTGGTCTTGGTTTCTCGATAATGAAAATTTTCTTCTCTCGTCTCGTATAAACACATTAGTGATTTTCCATTTGCTCTCCGGAATCGATTGAAGCACCCGGTTTTGGTTATCTCGGGTAAACTTGTATTCGTTGAAGCAAAAAAGAAGTGAATGCAATGGGTGGTTATTCGGTGTCACTCGGATTTGGAAGAAAGTTTTACACAACAAAATCGTACATATTATCAGCCGCTCTCACGTTTCTCCCACAATATTATTCAAGTACCACTACAATCTTAACAGAACTCCATTTGAGCCTCTGCTTTGAAGCGTACACAAGACCGGAATAACTCGGTGGTGGCGTTTACCTCATTCAAATTGCAGTTGGTGAGTCCGATCATTTTGTTTCTGTTATTTGGTATAGAGAGTGGCTTCGTTTTGATATTTGAATAACAAACGCCACTATTTATGCTGCTCATATTTATATTTGTCTTTAATCCACATATTATGAAATGTGACCCATGAAACTTCAAATATCCATTGATTCGTTGGTCCACAACATGCCCAACTTTTTCACTTCGTCTATTCACATTAAATGATTTTCCTGGACAATAATATATGATGTGATTTCTGATACTCTACTATATATATATGGCTTGGTTTAAGGATTAAGAAGATTAATTTATTTTCGTAGATAATAGAAGTAGACCAAGTTGATGTTGCATGTATTAGTTTAAACATCAATTCGTTTAGTTAACATTGAACAAAATGATATGGTTTGTTATTTGATTGAATTTTATATATGTGTATCCTATTTTATTCATGTTGAATACACATATACGCTTGCACCTAGTTGTATTTCCGTCCAGATCTTATTCTGACCATTATTGGTATGTTATACTTCCCTGCAAATCTCGTCATGACCAACAATTTATATATATGTTCTGTGGGATTTGTTTGTATGACCATTTTGTACAGTGTTTTAATTCTTTGTATGACCGTAAATTGTATCAGTAGGATTGTTTATACATCTATTTGGATTTTGTGTTCAACATATCTGTACTGGTTATTCTACTTTTACTCATTCTACAACCCAATTTTGTCTACTACTATATCATGGTTAAATGGTTATATTGTAGCTGAGCTACCATTATAAAGGAAATTTCTCATATTAGATAATTTGATATTTATAATTCTCATGCATTTCCATATTTATTGTGCACATTACATATGAAAGCGAATGACTTCTATATTTTCCCGGTTTTGGGTCCATATGTACTGTGTAAGTCGTTGTTATTCAGTTTATTAAATGAATTTGTGATACGATTTTAAATTGCACCGTTGTCTCATCGACTTAATTACTTATCAGTTTTATGCATCGAGAAATTTGTGTTCCCGGAAGTTGTCATGTCATATTGTACCTTAAGGCTTCATCTTTGTTGTTTATGAATCTTAAATCTTCGGGCCATTCCTAACTTTTATTAATGTGTACTTGTGGTTTACTATGAAAGTTTCATCAAACAATGGATGACAATGTGACACCTCGATTAGGCATGGAATTTAAATCATTTGATGAAGCCTATGACTGTTATAATAAGTATGGGCGCATGAGTGGGTTCAGTGTTCGGAAGAGTTATTTACACAGGAGCACGACAGATAAGAGTGTCATCGTGCAACGCTGTTTCTTGTGTAGTAAAGAAGGATACCGAATAGAAAGAGAGGGGAAAGGGAAACAACATCGTCCTGAAACTAGAACAGGCTGTTTAGCAAGGATGATTGTAAAAAGAGATCATGAAGGACGATTAGTAGTTGACAAATTTGTGGATGAACACAACCATGTTCTTCATGTTGAAGAAGCTGCACATTTGATGCGATCCCAGCGTGCAATATCAAGTACCCAAGCCACGGAAATAGCAATGGCTGACAGAAGTGGAATGGGAACAAGAATGACATTTAATTTGATGGGTTTGCAAGCAGGGGGCAATGAAAATCTTGGCTTCACAAAGAAAGATTTGCAAAACTATTTGAATAACAAACGGCAGCGTGATTTGGCATATGGGGATGCCGGGAGCTTGATGCTATACTTAGACAATCAACGAAACTTAAACCCTGCATTTGTTTATTCCCGTACGGATGGACAAAGGAGGACAAATTGACTAATATATTTTGGGCTGATCCACAGATGCAATGTGATTATCAACTATTTGGTGATGTGGTTGTGTTTGATACTACGTTCTACACAAACAAAGAAAATAGACCATTGGGTGTGTTTGTGGGATTTAATCATCATAGGACTCGGTCGTATTTGGAGCCGCCTTGCTATATGATGAGACCACCGAGTCATTTGTATGGTTATTTCAACTTTTTTTGGAGTTAACGGTGATAAGAAGGCAATTACAATCTTCACCGATCGGGATGCCTGCAATGGCGAGGGCACTAACTGAGGTTGCACCTAATACACGCCATGCATTGTGCACTTGGCATCTATTGCAAAATGCAAAGAAACACCATGGATATTTGATGAGTGACAAGTCACAGTTCTTCAAAATTTTGAACAAATGCATATACCATTATACAGAAGTTGCTGAATTTGAATATGCATGGACCAATTTAAGAGAAAATCAAGGGGTTCTAAACACTAGTTGGCTAGATAGAACATATGAAATAAGGGAGAAATGGGCATGTTGTTACATGAAGAACTGCTTTCACACTAGGTGTGAGGAGCACACAGTTGGCTGAAAGTTTGAATGCTGATTTGAAACAATGTCTTGGCCGCAAACTTGATCTTCTAAGGTTTATGAGACATTTCCAGGATGTTGTGGACGCAAAACGTGCAAATGAATTGAAAAAGGAATTTGATGCACGTAACGAAGTTCTTGGGGGTGCACATTCGTTGAAACCTATGTTGAATCAAGCTTACCAGTTATATACTCCAACTATATTCAAAGAGTTTTTGAAGGAGTTTGAGTTGGTGGATAGTCACGCTATCAACAGCCGTAATGTCGCAAATATGTATGTTGAATATGTGATTTTGAAGGCAGATGCAACTGGTTCCTTTACAGGGAAAGCATACAGAGTATTGCGTAATACAGAGACCGAAAGCGTAACATGTAGTTGTAAGAAATTTGAGAATGTTGGGATCTGTTGTGCCCATATGTTAAGAGTTTTCCATTATCTCCAACTCATGTGCATTCCGATAAAATATTTTTTAATGAGATGGAGAAAATCAGCCCGAGATGTGCACATACTTGACGGGACACGAAGAGAAGGGGATGCAAGGTTTGAGGCTGATGGAGAAGTAAGTTGCGTACAGCGAACTAGGCTAATTACTCCGTCATTTTTGAAAGTCATTAACCAAGCTTGTGAAACAAGTTTTGGTTATAACATACTATGTAAGCATCTGAATGGGATTGTCAACGATCTAGAACATGTAGACGTTCCTTCACATACCCGACCAACCCTCCGAAGTAAATGGTGAAGCGTACAGAATTTTACACGTTAAAAACCAAAACAGCCTCGAAAAAGGGGATCCGGAAAAAGAATCAAGCCCCGGCATGAAAAAAGTAAAAAGAAGAGGACTCGTCAACCTAGTTGAAGGACAGGGCTCCATACAAGTATCATTGCCAGAGTCTGATTATTTGTCAATGTTTGACGGCTATAACACATGCTCAACTCAGGTAAATTTATTTTATTTTTCAGCCAAACATTGACATTGTTCATATAATTTTACTGATGTTGCACAATTACTCTTAACTATTTGTGTTGTTGGATTATACAAAGACTTACCTTCCTCCCAATATTCAGCTCAACTAGGTGTAAGTACCCGATAATTCTTCATCTAAGGTAATCCGCATTAAGTGATAATCTCTCCTTTCTATTGCTCATTTATGTAAATAATTTCAAACTTATTATTTGCTTCTATTTTGTCGTTGGATTATACAAAGACGTACCTTCCTCCCAAAATTCAGCTCAACTTGGTGTGAGTACCGATAATTCTTCATCTAAGGTAAATGTATTAAGTGATAATCTCTCGTTTCTATTGCTCATTTATGCAAATAATTTCAAACTTATTATTTGCTTCTATTTTGTCGTTGGATTATACAGCACGTACCTTCCTCCCAAAATTCAGTTCAACTTGGTGTAAGTACTGATAATTCTTCATATAAGGTAATTGCATTAACTGATGTTTTGTGTTTGTATTGCTCTTTTATCTTAATTTCAAACTTATTATTTGCTTCTATTTTGTCGTTGGATTATACAAAGACGTACCATCGTCCCAAAATTCAAGATCAGCGTTGGTGACATTTGAGGATGCGAAACGAGTGTCTCATTTTCGGACAATGAGGGACATACATGGGTTTATCATATTCAAACATTTTGTATTCCCCTTTATTTTGTATATGGATAGTGGTAGTACTTTGTATCAAACAATGACGGACATTATCTCGGATCATTCAACTATATTGGTTACAACACCACTTTTTTTTTAATATGCATAGTGGTAGTACTTTGTATCAAAGGATGAGGGACAATATCTCAGATCATTCAACTAGGTTGGGGCTGGTTCACAATTTTTTTTGTATATGCATAGTGGTAGTACTTTGTATCAAAGGATGAGGGACAATATCTCGTATCATTCAACTAGGTTGGGGCTGGTTCACAATTTTTTTTTGTATATGCATAGTGGTAGTACTTTGTATCAAAGGATGAGGGACAATATCTCGGATCATTCAACTATGTTGGGGCTGGTTCACAATTTTTTTTTGTATATGCATAGTGGTAGTACTTTGTATATAAGGATGAGGGACAAGATTCTCGTATCATTCAAACACACACCCGTTAAAGCATTCCGATGATCTTTCAGCCTGAATTTTGGTTACATCTTATCCAAATTTAGCAATGTCAAGAAAATAAATTTGATATCCAACAAGCTAAAGGAAGCACTCATATTGATTTTAACATTCTTGATCCATAAAAGATAAGTAGAGTGGGAGGAGACATCATGTCATATTGTACCATGTCTCTTCATTGAATAAAGGGGTTGGTTCCCTTTATAATGGAATCAGCTCATTTGGTCTCTCGTGTTCACAGATGAAATGGCTGGTTCCCTTTAAAAGGGAACCGGCCCGCTTCGCCTCCGAGTTCATCGGGACATAGGTCTGGTTCCCTTTAAAAGGGAACTGCCCATTTGCTCTCTCGTGTTCTTCATTTTAAAAGGGGCTGGTTCCCTTTAAAAGGGATCCGGCCCGCTTCGCCTCCGTGTTCATCATGACAGGTCTGGTCCCTTTAAAAGGAACTGCCCATTTGCTCTCCGTGTTCATCATTTTAAAAGGGGCTGGTTCCCTTTAAAAGGGAACTGCCCGCTTCGCCTCTCGTGTTCATCGGACATAAGGGGTCTGGTTCCCTTTAAAAGGGAACTGCCCATTTGCTCTCGTGTTCATCATTTTAAAAGGGGCTGGTTCCCTTTAAAAGGGAACGGCCCGTTTCGCCTCTCGTGTTCATCGGACATAGGGTCTGGTTCCCTTTAAAAGGGAACTGGCCCGTTTGCCTCTCGTGTTCATCATATTAAAGGGGCTGGTTCCCTTTAAAAGGGAACTGCCCGCTTCGCCTCCGTGTTCATCACATAGGGTCTGGTTCCCTTTAAAAGGGAACTGCCCGCTTCGCCTCTGTGTTCATCGGACTAAAGGGGCTGGTTCCCTTTAAAAGGGAATCGCCCGCTTCGCCTCGTGTTCATCATTACGTGTCTGGTTCCCTTTAAAAGGGAACGCCGCTTCGCCTCTCGTGTTCATCATATTACAGGTCCGGTTCCCTTTAAAAGGGAACTCGGCCCGTTTCGCCTCTCGTGTTCATCGGGACATAGGTCCGGTTCCCTTTAAAAGGGAACTGGCCCGCTTCGCCTCTCGTGTTCATCATATTACAGGTCTGGTTCCCTTTAAAAGGGAACGGCCCGTTTCGCCTCCGTGTTCATCGATGAAAGGGGCTGGTTCCCTTTAAAAGGGAACTGCCCATTTGCTCTCTCGTGTTCATCGATGAAAGGGGGTGGTTCCCTTTTAAAGTTCCTCAACGTATTTATAACTCTCAACACGTATGGAAAATGGAGTGATTATGTTTGAAGTCTTGTTTCAACCCCAGTGAGTTTTGATGGAAAGAGGGAGTATCTTATTGATTCCCTTTTCAACGGAAACAACCATATTAATTTAACGGATCACGTAGACCGGAGGGGTTAGTTCGCTTAAGAACGGAGCAATGTTAGTGTTAACTACACAAGAGGAAAAAATTCCATTTCCGCATTGACGCGTCTATCACTATAAGCAAAACATACAATTCTATGGAGAACACAATTTTATTGCAAATAAATTTGAAAAAATCGCACAATCTGCTTCCGAAATCGCACAAGGTAGTGAAAGTCTCATGTTAATGCACAGCTTCATCACCGCCAACCATACGAATTACCAAACACCACTTGAACTCCGTAACAAACCCCAACCTGCCTAAAATTACTTCATACATTCCGTATGGGGAGATAAACTCAATCAACCTATCTCATTACATTTAATCTTACCTTAACAGGAATTTTGGGTGTGTATATGGATGTAATCCATGAATTCCACACATAGTATATTCAA
Organism: Hakea prostrata; assembly: GCF_041222555.1. Lineage (NCBI taxonomy): Eukaryota > Viridiplantae > Streptophyta > Magnoliopsida > Proteales > Proteaceae > Hakea > Hakea prostrata. The sequence continues at coordinate 42,606 of NW_028291203.1, read as the reverse complement.
ATATCAAAATATAAGAAATATCACACATAGTATACTCAAATATCAAAATATAAGGAATATAAAGAAACAGCAACTGGGAACCTTACTACAAATTCTTATCTGTGTATTAAATAAGCATTGTTCTAAGGATTGAAACAAAGAATCCCATTCAGCAAAACATCCAAATTACATTTAATCTGAATAGTCAACCTATTCAGGTTCAGATGCAGATCCTTCAGATTCAGCAGAAGGTGGTGAGGAGTCCGGAATATCTGGGATGCCCATCTTATGGGCGACTTGATCCACGCGCCGAAGAATCTTCCGCACATGTCTTGACATATTTGAAAATTTGTTCTCAACACGCTCAAAATCATCTCCAAATCATGTATGGATCAACAAAGAGGTTGTGCTCCTACACCCGGAGGCCGCACTCCTACATCCGCCATCTCAAGATGGAATTTTTTTCCATGGATTTTAACTTCATTGTTCTTCTTCTTATTCTTCCCACTTTCACAATCCTCCCCTCAAGATCAATCCCATAGGTAGTAAAGATTTGGGTAAGCAGCCGACCATATGGGAGAGCACGATTGTGGGCATCTTTTGCATACTTCATCATTCTGAGAATAATGTACGGCATGTTGAGCTGCCTCCCTGAATGAATGCAATGGGTGACATAGGCTTCAAAAGAACTCAGCCGTTCACGGTGACCTCTTCGTGGGATAATGTTGTGTTGCACTATGTAAGCAATTGCATGAGGAATTGGTTTCAGTCCTTCAACTTCACGCTGGTGTTACCCGTGTAGTGAACCATTATATCACTATAAGTCCGACCAACATCAATGAGGTGATCAAACTTCTTCCTAGGCTCCCAAAAATATTTTTGTCCTTCACTTGAGACTCCTAGCCTTTCACCCACTCTCTTGAATATTCAAGGCAATCTCCACCCCTTTAACATTGGACAGGGCATATAAGTTTCCCTCCTCCTCCTTGAATCTCAAATTGGAATAAAACACTTTAACCAACTGGTAATAACACTTAGGAGGTAACTTTAGGATGTTATCCCACCCAATCTGCTTAAACATATCTCGCTACACCTCCTCTCGAAAAGAAGGGATGTCTACATCCCTTCCTTCTTCTATACTTAGCTTATTAATCAGAATAAATGACGCTTTTGCTTCGTCATCCACCAAATATGAAGCCTCGCCTTGCTGTTGCTTTTGTTTCCCTTTTTTAGCCCCTTTGGCCTTCTGTTGTGTGGTTGCCTTAGGAGCCATTTCAAAGTGAGACTTATGGTGGTTTTGCCTGCATAGATGCAACAAAACGTATTAGGTAAACAACATTTTATTAACATGAAACTAAAGTATAACAAAACAAATACTAATTATACAGATGAGAGTCATGAGACAACATTAAAGAGAGAACACAAACAATCTAAGCATGAAAAACATTCAGTCTAGACATTAGTTATTCAAAATTCGATGCCAACCATTGGCCTGGATTGAAACCTAGCCCAAACAAGTCATATTATAGACAAACATTTCCACGCCCATGTGCCAAGCGTCCACCCACACTCAACACATCACAAACACAGGGAAATAACCCTCTAATGTTAACAACAAAAATGCTTCAAATGTACAAACCCTACCAAGTTAAAATAAAACCCATTAACACAAAAACGGGTTTGATCACAAAATTATCAAAGTGAAGTACTTTAAGTTCTAAACATTAACGAATGAAGTGATAAAATATCCACAGATTGCATAACAACATCAAGCATTTCAAGATCTTAGGCCGAGGCCCCACTTCTTCAAAGATTCCACATGATACTAAAGGTACATCACTATAATTTGTAGCTCATAAAACATTTATTCGCACTTATAATAATCTTAACCTAGGCCAAAGTACATCCACGGACATCATCACCTATCAAAAGCAAATAATAAAGGAAGTCCAAATCACAAAATCAGTATGACAACAAACAACCAAATTATTAAATGCCACAATATCATCAACATTGCTCGTCACCACCATTTTTATTGCTCCCCTCACTGGAAACCAACTTATGTTTGCCCAATAATGGATGTTATCATTGTTTCAAATTTTCTCGCTTTCAAAATTTATTCATAACCTCGCCATTGTAAATGACTCCATTGAGAATTACGACACTCCACTAAATAGTTGTATATCCAAAATAATAAAATGCATTGGTTTGAACAATGAATATGCTAAAGATAGGATCTTATACGAAGGTATGCATTAACAGATAAATCAATTATACTATAGCCATCCACATGAAAGGACTTCATCCAAATCAAAATTTCCGGAATATGAGTGCATGGGTGATGACCAAGGTCCCCGGGAATGAAAACCACATATATCTCAATATTGTCCTACGTGAAGTTGCATCATCAAAAGGTTCAGCCATTTCGCTGAAGGGCAAGATGGCAGGATAAACAGAAATTTCGAACCTTGTTAGTAGCACACATCAAAAGCCTACATCTTTTTCCCCTCTCTCTCTTGACCTCTTTAATTATGAGGTATGTCCTTGCTAGATGAGCTAATCCCTAGAAGATGAGACATTTACATCAAGACTTAAATAACTTAAATAACTGTAAAATTTTTCCAAATTGCAGAAATTGATGGAAAGATTTCCAACTACCTAATCACAATAAATAAGTCAAGGTTTTGCATCCAACAATCTCAACAGCTTCTTGCTTTGTGCAATACAACAGTTCAACTACACATTCAAAGAGGGCTGAGATAAAAGTATTCCCTATTAAACAACACACACTTTTTTTGATTCTATTCGAGAAATGCCAAATACAACCAACAAACAACAAAAGAATGGATACAGCCCACAAAGGGGTTTCTTCTTTTTCTGATAGAGTAACAAAGACAACCAACAAACAACAAAAGAATGGATACAGCCCACAAAGGGGTTTCTTCTTTTCCCGATAGAGTAACGCGATAAGGGCCGTAAAGCAAAGATGTCAACCTATACATGAATACATGAAATGCAGTTAAATAGACCCCATAAGGAGGCCATGAATTTACATAATACCAGAATGCGAAAAACAAAGACACTGCCCACTGCATACAATTGGATCCCACAAAAGTATGTATATCCGCCCACCCTTGCTCGTAAGTATGCTAACGATTTTGACAACCTCGGTTTCCATGAAAATGACATATTCCAAAGTTGTTCACAATGATGCCTACCTCTTCTTATTAGGTAATTCAATGGGAGTAAATTTGGAACCGGAATTGACTTTTTAAAACAAAAACCAACAAAAACCAAACCAAATACAATTCATTATAGATTCAAAGATCTAAGGCAAAAGCCAAACCGTAAAGTACTAAATTACTTATTCCCTAACCAAACCATGTATAGTATAGTGATTTTAAGTAGAACATACCAATATATATGTTATAAATATGGTCTATTAAACCGTATAAACTCAAAATAGAACAAGAAACTGTTTATGAATCCAACAAAGTGTACTAAAACCAAACCTACTCAACACACTTTTTGTAAATGAATATGCGTGGGTTGGGAGGAGGAGCGGGGTTGTGGGTTACGCCCATTGACAAGACGCAACACGGAAGAAGCCCGAGAAGTTAGATAGGGTGTTTGAGAGAGAGAGAAAGGAGGGATGGGGGAGCAACAATAATCTTGCACGAACCTTGTGCTGGACTGAGGATTGCAGGGGCGACAAGGCCAACATGATATTCTTCTTTGAGGTGGATGACAAGGGTACAGATGCCAATGGAGCATCTATAACTAGTGCTTCGGTCAAAGACACAACGATGTCTCATAAGGTAGAACCGATTTCTTCGTAGGGAGAGCTGAAAATTGAAATTGCAATAGATCCTACGAGATAATTAATAGCAATATGGTCTTCCTGAAGGAGAGTAAAGGCCGGTGACTCAGTGGTGTCACAACCTACAAAGAGATAAAAACACTTGTATCGGGGGAATCTGGCATCAGGGGCGGATGCAATCCGAAATCTGATTGACCTCAAAGACTTTGCAATAAATCACAGTAGTCCAACCTTCTATACAAGACGCTAGAGGGTTGTTTTTAGGGATACGTAGGGAGTCACCGAAGAGATAAGGCCCTATGGAGCAATGTCGTGGGGTAGCAGCTAATCATAAGCAATGGTAGAGTGGCCATGCATTGTTTCTAGCCATGGACAATGACTCTGCTGGCATTAACGGTGTCGTGGGCTTCCCCTACTCGACTCTCCGATAGGGAAGGGGTGACAAGTAGGCGGGAGATTCCGAGTGGGTGTACAGCAGAAGAAGGGAGTGGTTCAGTGGAGGTACAGGGAGGGATTAATGGATTTTACGGGAGGAATGGTTTGTAGTGGCATCAGGGGCCAAGGGACTAGGGAGGAACAAGCAATTGCCAGCCTTTACTAGAGCAAGCAAAAGCGGGGTGGATCAAAGACTTCATAGTAACGACAATGGGGAGGAAGGTTTTCAAAAACGAATTCTGGGTTGAAGCTCCAACCTTCTTTTTCCTAAATAAGAATAGAGGGAGGCAAAAGTGAGGCGGCAAAGGCTTCCATACTAATTCTCACATACAACAACTTTGGTGGAGCTAATTGTGGCTTTGTGCGAGTGAAATATAAAATTTTAGACTAATTCAACCACAAGTCGTACTCATTTAGGAGGTCTAAAAACCACAAACAAATTATATTAGTGAACATTGTAATCGACTCAACAAAATACACTCATCAATCGCTTAAACTTAGGTCAAAAAATGAAATCCACATAAAAGAAAACACAAAGAGAAAATCATTAACACACGTATCTCGAATCACACTCAAGAAAAGTAGAATAACCTCTACAACTTAACAAACTAACATAGACACAAAAGTAACCACTTCTATATTTTGAGAAACCAAAGCAACCGGAAGTGAACAATTTCAAATAAACAAAAAAAAATTAAGAAGAAGCAAAATTCGCACCGAAACAAGAAAAGCAAAGGAAATAGAATTTGTTAGGGATAAATTCGCAAATCGATACAAAGACTCAGATGATACAGCTCTATTCCACTCAAACATTCTATCGACTTCGAAGCCCGATAAGTTTTCTATTCTTTGGTGGAAGGGCAGGAGCAATACAAAGGTGAAAACAAATCCTAAAGATTGCAAATACAAGTGAACCACATTCCTTCAACAACATGGTTAAACAAGACACCACATTAAAGAAGAATAAGAAAAATATCACAAAAGTAAGAGATCTTGGAATACAATATATAACAACTACTACTTGACAAAACAGGTTTGATCACTATCAACTCATATTTAAACATATCGTAGAACGATGGCAATCAAGAGTGGTAGGAAAGGGTCATTCATTCAAAGGCTGGCACCATAAAATTTTATTCATAGAAACAACCTAACCATGTGCATCAACCATACATAATAGAATTGGCAGCAAATCTCTCGGGTATCTCAAGATAAGCCGATCAAGCTTCTTTCGGAAGGGACCACAATGATGCTCCATTAAAGATGATGCAGAAAATTATCCCCAATAAGCTAATCAGACTTTCGAACACTTTAAGTTGGCTAATCACATTCAACATGCAAATCCAAACTAATTGGCAGCATAAAACTTCATCAATAATACCAACTCAAACTAATTGGCAAGATAAAACTTCATCAAGCCGCAATAGATGTCATCTCTAAGGAAAAGACTGTTATGCTAGTCATGCACAAGTGTTATTGACATACTTTTAGAAAGGAAATGTGCCACTAACCACACCTATCAAACAACTGACCCAGGGGTAAACTTGTTGAAGACAAGACTTACAATAAATAGATAAACAAATTGCACCAATTAAACCCACTTGAAGAAGGAGACAAATGACAACCCAGATACACCCAAGGACCCTTCATTATACAAGGTCACCGTTCAAAATAGCAGCTCGAAAAATTTAAACTAACCATTCTCTCTACAGGATTTACCAATTGAAATGAGAACCATTAAGACACTCTAAAAGTTTACCCAAATGCATCAATTTTATGCAGTACACAGAAAGGTGCTAGTGTAATTGGATTTCAGATTCCATTTACAACAATAATAGAGTACCATATGACCTAGTGAAAACCATGACAACAGTTTTGGATGTACAATATAGATTCCAACCTCGTTGTCCAATAGACAGTGAACTGATTATAAGTTTCTGAAGCATGGCTATGTTTTGGTTTTTCGATCCAGGTTAACCATTGCATTCCTTCCTATGCTAGTGCATCTTCATGAAGATCAACTTGATTTTCTAATCAACTTCTTTGGGGGTAAAGGATCATCAACTTCTTTGGGGGTAAAGGATCATCAACAGACCAGTCTCCAAATGTGGCTCAGGATTTTGATGAGTCAAAAATGCCTCCAGAGAAGAGGCATTGCTTCCTTATTTCCAGGTGGTTTTATATGTTTCTTTTTCATTGTACAGTCTACTAATTGTCTGCACCTACTACTAATCATTGGTATTATGACTAGTATTTGTTGTCTATATTTGGAGTTCCAATATCCATTCCACACATTAGTGTCATTATTTGACTTACAAACTTACAGTTACCTTGCATTGATCTATACTTACATTTGAATGCCAAAAGAACAACAACATTAAACCCCTCCACAACCCCACAAAAAGGTAAAACAACAAATACTAAAGAAAACCGACCAAATCAAGTTATTACAGAGCATTTTTCATCTTTAATCAACGACCAAATCAGGGTTTCGACCACATCATCAGGAATTTCCATGGTAAGGGTTTTATGAGTTGGTTATTACCTTTTTGAAAGAAGAATCGCAGAGACGAGAGGAGACGAGACAATACCAGAATCTGAAATCGATTTCTCTAAATCGCAGATGGATCTTCTGCGCTGCTTCTTCTTCTTCTCCGCTGCTTCTTCTTCTTCTCCGCTGCTTCTTCTACTTCTCCGATGCTTCTTCTACTTCTCCGATGCTTCTTCTTCTTCTCCCGCGCTTCTTCTTCTCCTTCTTCTTCTTCTCTCCTCCTCTTCTTCTTCTTCCTCTTCGATCTCAACTAACGATGCTTCAAGCTTGTTACGATCGCTCGATGAACACCGCCGCTTCTTCTTCCCCTTCCTCTTCTTCCTCTTCTTCTTCTTCTCTGCTGCGATTTCGCTGTAACTTCAGATCAGCCAACAACGAAAACAGAAATGAAAATGAAATGGGCGGGTTGGTTTTTAGCTTCTTACGATTTTGAACTGGTTGTATATACGGTTACTGTACAACCGTATATACGTATAGGCTGGTAGTATGGAATACACGTTTAATTACATTTACTATACCCAGTCGAACCGCCCAGATGGACCGGTTGGTTTGCATCAGACCGAACCGAACTCATAAAACCCTGTTCACACGGTAAACGTAAAGGGGTAAAGGGATTTTTTGATTATTTAATTAGGAAAAACCCCCCACCCCCCCAATTAAATCCGACGGCGCCGGCTCCCTCCACCGTAGTGCGCATTAATTACGCACTACAGAAGCAAAATTGGGCCGTTTTGCTAAGTGCATAATAAGCTTAAATGGAAGAGTAAATTGTCAACTACCGGTTGTGGCATTTTACGAGCTCTTTCTTTTCATTCTCTCGTTTAAAGCTCTCATTCCCTGTATTAGTAGTCTTGTCATATACATACATGACACCTGCTCGTTGTGTGTTGCCTCCTCTATAATGGAATCCTTCGTTCAGTGGATTTAACTTGTCATGGGTCAACCTTGGTTATTCCCACGCTCTGCTACTATGAAGGCCCACCCATTATCTTCTTGTAAGATTTTAAAGAAGAGACTTAGATATATATGGATGTGGGAGGACATTGTGTAGACCTTCAGATGTTATGTGCTATCTTGATGAGATCTTAGATGTATTGTTGTAGTAAAGACAAATTTTTATCATGTTAAATATTTTAAGAGTCTGTTCTAGACATACATGTATTTAGATCATCGTTTGTTGACGTTATCTATTGTCAGTTAGGCATCATTCATGTTTAGAATTTTGAACTCTCCGAAATAACTGGTTTTATCTCAAACTGTTTGAATTTATTGTTTCATCATTTTGGACATTGTTTGGCTGCAGAGCATTTTGGTCTTTCCATGAGATAGGGTTTTCACCTGTACTGATATTGAGAAGGGTAGCAAATACAATTAGACTGTTTAACTAAAAGGAGAGAGGAAAAAACATAAAACCACAAATTGGATTTAAAGGTTCAAACAAAATGAGATGAATCTATAACTAAGGAAGATGTGTAGATCAGTAAACGGATTAAATTCGGCTCGGATACACCAGTATCCGAAACCGATTAACAAAACCGCTATCTAAATCCAAATCCTGTAGAAATTTAAAGAAGGCATCCAAATTCGAATCCGAAACTTTAACGGATATCCGATAATAATCCGATCTAATAAACTATCTAATTATTGATTGGTGACTGTCTTTTTTTTTTTTTTTTTTTCGAAGAGCGGTTTCCGAATCCTATTATCGGCCATTTTTTAGGGAAAAGTGTTTATACTCTATTCTAACCAGATAATTTCGAGTTCCGATTATTTGGTTACCGTTTACCGGTTTCTGAATCCGATTATCATCCATTTTCAGGGAAAAAAATGTTATTGGATACTTTACTCTATCCAAATAAATGTTTATCCGAATATTATCCAATCCGATAAACAACTATTTGAATCCAAATCCAGTTGCTTAACGGACAGATATAGATATTTTTCTTACAACACCCTTAAATGAATACAAATGTGAATTTGGAGACAAATTTCGGCTATCCATTTACAAGTCTAAAGATGTGTCTTTTTTTTCAAATGACACAATTAGATTGCACAAAATTGTGTTGGCCAATATGATTTAAGACTCGGTAAGAGATGATATATCTCTTATAATCACTTGACAAATATGATATTTGATGCCAATTGTGTATTTGAGTTTGACTCAACCGCTAATAGACGTGTGATGTCCTGCAAAACAATAGGCCGACCTTGGTAGGTTAGGAGGCCGCCTCCAATGATCAAATTAGTACTCAAACAACAACAAGAAGACTCTAAATAGTTCCAAAGCTTGAATGTCAAATTAATCATAAACATTCACACACAAGAATGTGGTTCGGCATTCATTGTGAAGCCTACATCCAAGGTAGAAAAACCCCAATCAACATATTTCTGAGGTGAGGTTTCATTATCTTTAAATAGAAAAGAGTAAGAGTTTTACAAAAATTAAATTCTAATATGGCTCCACCTCTCTACTAATCTCCTTATTGAGTTGGGAGAATAGCAAGTTACATTCATAACACTCCCCCTTAAGTTGGATCGAAGACGTCATTTGAGGTCAACTTGCTCAATGCAACTTGAAACAATCCCTTTGACAAGGCTTTGGTGAAGACATCTGCAAGCTGATTTTCACTTCTTACATAAAGGGTTTCTATAGTTCCATCATGAATCTTCTCACAAACAAAATAACAATCAACTTCAATGTGTCTAGTTCTTTCATGAAACACTGGATTAGAGGCAATGTGTGTAGCCGCTTGATTGTCGCAAAACAACTTCATAAGTTTTTTAGAACTTCTCACCCCCATTTCTTGATGTCGGGCACCAATCCAGATTAATTCACTAGTTGTAGACGCCATTGCTCGATACTCTGCTTTTGCACTTGAACGAGCGACAACATTTTGGTTTTTTTACTTCTCCAATAAACTAAATTTTCTCCTACAATTACACAAAAGTCAGTAGTTGATCTTTGATTAGTAGGATTGCTAACCCAATCTGTATCAGCATATCTTTCAATGTTTATTTGTCCATTCTTCTTCATACAAATGCCCCTTCCTGGAGAAGACTTCAGATAATGTAATATATGATTAACCAATTCCATGTGCCCTTTGGTAGGATTATGCATAAACTAACTGACATAGCTCACTGCATATGCAATGCCAAGTCTTGTAATGGTCAAATAAATCAATTTTTCAACCAACCTTTGAAAACAATTATTATCTTGCAATGGAGAATCATTATTAGTAACCTTACAAGTGTAATCCATCGGTGTGGTGGTTGGTTTTACACTCAATTTGTCAGTTTCCTTCAACAAGTCAAGAACATATTTCCTTTAAGAGATGAATAATTCTTACTAGACCTGGCAACTTCAATTCCAAGGAAGTATTGAAGTTGTCATAAGTTCTTGTAAGTATCGAACATATTTCATAAGTTGTCAATTGCCGTTAATTGTGGATGGTCACTTTTGCAAATGGATGTAAAAAATGCCTTTTTTTCAAGGAGACTTACAAGAAGTATATATGGAAATCCCTCCAAGACATCAACACTTTTACCGTATTCATTTTAACTACGGGAGCAAATGTCTCTCTATAATCAACTCCATATGTTTGAGTATATCCTTTAGCAACAAGCATTGCCTTATACCTCTCTAGAATCCCATCACTCTTGAATTTGGTCTTGTAGACCCAACAACATCCAACTGGATGTTTGCCACTTGGGAGTTGCACTATATCCCATGTTTTATTTTATGAAGAACTTCTAGTTCCTCATTTATAGCCTTCACCCATTTAGGTGAATTCTTAGCTTCAAATTGGTCGGCTCTTCGTGGTCTTCAATGGCTGAAAGATATGCAAAATATTGAGGGGAGATATAATCATAACTTATATGAGATTGGATTGGGAACTTAGCTGTATGATAAGTGGTAAAGTCGCGCAATCTCACTAACGGCCGAGAAACCCAAGTAGATATGTGAATTGGTAATTGCACTACAGTTTCGACTGTATCACTTCCTGCAATAGGTACATTTGTAGTTGCTTCACCATGTAGATTTCTGTCAATATCTTCAGTGACATCACTTATAACAGTGCTACCTTGAGTGGTGTCACCCATAACATTGTCTTCGTTAGCATCACCCCTTATAAACATGTTGTCTAATATACTTGGAAACGGAACAGGAACAAATTCATTGTAATCTAGCTCCCCTTGAGTTTGATTCCTACTAGAGAAGAACATATGAGTTTCATCAAAAGACACATCCCGTGAAATAAAAAGTTTACCAGTAGATGGGTCAAAGCACTTGTAACCCTTTTTAGTAGAGGAGTATCCCAAAAACATACATTTGTGAGCACGAAAATCAAGTTTATCACCATCCTAGGCATGAACATAACAATGCAACCAAAAACTCGAAGATAAAACATTACGATAGGACGACCATATAGAACTTCTAAGGGTATCTTAAAGTTCAAAACTGTACTGAGGAGATGGTTGATTAAGTAACAACTCGTGCTAACAACATCTGATCAATAAGTCTTGGGAAGATTCTCATTAAATAATAAAGATCGAATCACCTTAAGTGTATGTCTGTTTTTGAGTTCAGCAATCCAATTTTGTTGAGGAGCGCTTGAGCATGAAGTTTTATATAAGATTCCTAAACTTTTGAGATATGATTGAATGGATCTATTGGTGTATTATGTTCCATTATCTATTCACAAAACTTCAATGCGAGTCTGATACTGAGTCAAAACCATCTGGTAAAATTCTTGAAACATCTGTAGCACTTCATTCTTGGAAGACAATAAATACAATCATGTAACCCGAGATTTATCATCAACAAATGAAAAAAAAAAAAAAATCTGAATCCATCTCTAGAGTCTAAGGAGACTGCCAAACATTAGAATGCACTAGATCAAATAATGCACTTGAAACATGAGTACTATGTAGAAATGGTAATCTGTGTTGCTTGAAAAAATGGCAGGCATCACAACCAGTAGAATTAAAAGATAAACAAGGATTTAAGTATCATAAAATTCTATCAGAAGGGTGACCCATACGCTAATGCCAAAGTTGAGATTCTCATGATTACTCATATAAGTCAAGGCGCTATTTGTAAGATCTAACATATATAATCCATTTTACAGTCTACCTTCACCAATCGTTGTCCCTATTAAACTATCTTAGAACACTACCTTGTCCTTTGAAAAAAATCACATTACAATTTAAACTCTAAGTAATTTTACTAATTGATAACAAATTCACAAACAATGATGGCACAAATAATGCATTAGTCTTGGTTGAAAATAGATTCAATTTTCCTTGACCTTGGATTGGGACAGTAGTACCATTAGCAACAATAATATGAGGATAAGATTGTAATTTATCAGTGCTCAAATAAAATATGGGTAGATCGACACATATTGTCAGTTGCACCTGAATCCACTATAAATGAATTTTGAAAAGTAGAGAAGGCAAGAGTAGTACCATGAGACTGAATGAAGTTTTTCCATAAATGTATAAATTTTTTAAGAGTGTACTATATTACTAAAGAACTTGCCATGGGAATATCAACCTAAAGAACTTGATTGTTGGTCTCCGTACGAACCCACATTATCAAATACCAGAAAAGCAAAATCTCTTGAATCTTTTACTTTCACTGAGTCTAGAATGCCCAAAAACCTAAGACCACTTAACCCCGTACAAAACATCTCCACACAAAATCCTATGGAAACAACTTGTACAGTACCGATTCGGTAATAAAAGACTCCCTTTTTTTTTGTTTTTTTGGCCTTTTCTCCAACTGAACTTTATCCTTATTCTTCTTCTTCTTCTTTTTCTTTCCACGTTCTCTCCACCTAGATTGCAATTTTTCACTCAAGCTACACAATAAAACTCGACTGACACCACCGACTTTATTTTTTTCTAGGAACCTCGTGATCCAAACTGGGATTTCTCTACAAATCCCTTTTTTCTTTTCTTAATCGATCCAATCCAATCAAAGCACAAGAAGAAGAAAAAAAAAAACAAAAAACAAAAAACAAAAAACAAAAAAAAAATGAAAGATAAAAAAAAAAGTTTCACGATTCTAGATTTAGAATCGTACATTCAATCAATCCGTCGAAGCCTTCCCTGTTCTCCTGACACCTATTGTCATGGCCCCAGTTTTTACAGGCTTGGTGAGACCCACATTACAGACATCCAACCAGGGCACGTGACAGTTCCTCTCAATATCAACCTGTTTATAGCCACTAAAAACAATGCTAAACTAAACATTTCCAAGGACCAAAACTGATAACCTTTATGATAGTTTGACTCATAAACATATGTATAAAGTCCAAAGTCTTGATATGTTTTCATTCAAATTTTCAACAGTATTTAGTTAGTACATATAGTCTCAAAGGAAATATATACATCCACAGTCCAGTTAAGCAAACATCAGTTGCAACAAAAAGAAAAAGAGTTTCCATCTTCAACTTTAAGGGCATTGTTGGGTGGCAGCACCCTTGCCCTTGTCATATATATGAGGACCTGTAAACATTTATGATAGTGAGCTTTGCGGCCCAATAAGAATATAGACAACCATGTAAGTAAGTCATGCAATTCGTCATGCATCCATTATAACATCAAAGTCATATAGCATTATGCATTCCAATTTTCTTTTTCTTTTTCTTTTTCTTTTTCTTTTTCTTTATTAAACCAAACCTGAGTGATACCTATAGAGAGGACACCTTCAGTCTAAACCACACAAGTGGAATCAATCTCAGTCTCAGTCTTAGAGGTTTTCATTAAGAGATTCTATTTTCAATCTTTTGGCACAAGGCCAGGTGTTCTCCACGGGAGGTCATCATCGGTCTAGTCTATCTTTCCACTTTTCAGTCTTGCTCATGCCATCCCATTTGGGTACATTAAGTACCAAGACTTACAGAAGCCATTAACGTTTAATTTATTTTTTCTTTATTATATTCAATTTCAATATTGCATTACTATACCCTTTCCATCTCAACGTTCCTCTTGCATTTCAATCATCACTTATCTTTATCTAAATAAGACTAGACACAATTCATACAATCCAATCATTTAAATCATAAAACAGGATAGTTCTAAATTTAACAAACATAAGCATCATTTCAAATTTATAATTTAACAGTTCAAGCATACTATCAATATTTAAATTCAAACACTTCAATCAAATTCTTAAACTGTCATTCAATTCCATGCATTTTTGTTCTATTCACAAAGCAATATATCATGCACTTTCCATAGATTGCATTAGTGAATAAATAAGATAGATTTTATACTAACAAGTGAATGCTACCTGTCTACTAAGTGGAATCACCTACTTATAACATACACAGGTTGGTCAATATCACTTACATATTCATGTTCCATAAACATCTCTTGATCTTAACTTAGTGAAATTCTGCCCTTTCTCCTGTATTTAGGATGATTATCGGCTATTTCCGACTATGAGGAGATTAAACAGGCTTTCTCTCTCTTTACTTCTCTTTCCTCTTTCTCTTCTCTCTCCTCTCCACTTCTTCTCTCTCTTCTTTCTTCCTCTTTCCATGCATATGTTGTCTCTCCCTCTCCACTCTTTTACCATTTCTCTTTCTTATCCCTTATATATATATATATATATATATATATATATATATATATATATATATATATATATATATATATATATATATATATATATATATATATATATATATATTATGCAATTGAATTACCACGTTATTCTTCAGTTAAAAATGCCACCTCTTCCTTCTCTTTCTCTTGTTAAATGACTCCTCACTTCTCTTCTCTCTCTCTTTTCTTTATTAAGGTGACACCTCTCTCACCTTTAACACCCACGTTAGGTGGGTGAGAGGGAGGTATCACCTCTTTCTCTCTCTCCATATATATATATATATATATATATATATATATATATATATATTGTAACAACTCCCATGTTTCTAACCCAGAATCCGTATTGCAGATCAGATAACCAGAAGGTCAAGTCGGAATAAGTTGTGGAATATCCAGATTGAAGTCCATGATCCATATCTTGAGTCCCATGGATCTGGATTCACTTGACTGCCTTACTGGGAAAGTGGATTTTCAGTCAGAGTCAAGAGGTGTTTAAAGATGTCCGAATTGAAGGTAAGACCTCCCCCACATGTTGTATAGGGTTAGGTTAGAGTTGGGGATCAACCCCTTGAGCAAAGCACCTAAGTACTGGAAAAGTACTAGGGGCGGTTGCTTAAGGCGATTGATTGGCCAATCAACCGCCCCAAGCTACCGCCAGATCTGTTTAAGTGGTTTTGCCCTAATTTGACCCCTATTCCATATATATTGCAAACCCCAACCTTTTTACTCATTGTTTTACTCGGGATTGCTGTTGTGGACGGTTAGGAGGTAGAGAACACGTGCTGGAAGGTGAAAGAAGCGTAGATTGCAAAGTAGAACCAATCCTTCGTCTGTTTTGCGAATCTTAAAGAGGTAAGTGATCTTCACTCACTCCATTCTCTTCCCTCATCTTTTGGAATGATGTAGATCTATTCTCCTTTTGTTGGTAGTGGTTGAATTATATTGGTTCTATTCCCCATCAATGATTTTGATTAAATCCTGTTTGAAAACGGATCCTTGCATTCGAATAAATGATAGATCTAATCAAAGAAGATGAGTTGAACTATGAATCTTTAGAATTTTGGGTTGATGTTTCGTACCTTTGTTATAGGCTTCTTAGAATGAAATTCGGACTTAAATCATCCTGAAATTTGATTAAAATTGGATGATTGAAAGTCAGAATTTCGGACTTGCAGACTGTCTGTAATAGGGGCGGTCGCTTGACCCAACCAACCGCCCCAAGCGACCGGCTGGGTCACAGTAGCTCTGTGAAGTTTGGCTTTGCTCTGATTTGACTCATGACTTCAATGTATTTCTACAACCTTATGCTTAGGTGTTCTCTGAGTTTGTTGGAAGTGTTGTGGGTGAAGTTTAATTACATTCTAGTAAGCTTTTACATATTTACAAGTAATGTCAACACACATTCTTTGTCACATCCCGCAAGAATCCACCCAGGGGGTACCCTATCTGGAATACCCGGGGGAGTGATCCACAGCCCAAAAGATCAAGTTTAGGAACGATCATATCCATTCAGCACAATAACATAATCAAAAGCAAGAACATATCATCGTATTCCAATAAATTAATAATAAAAGTCAAGAAAGGATCTCAGAAAGATCACTATAGAATATCAGAGTGCGGAATAACAAGATACCAAATCAAAAGACAACTGTAGAGTATAGCGGAAATATACCCTACAAACATATGCAGAAGGTAGATCGAAATCTAAGTAAAGCTCTAAGCTAATATAAGTACAATAAAAGTCTAAAAGAAATAAGAGAATTCTAATCCACATCTTCAGTCAGCTCTTTTTTTTCTTCAGTCTTCCTCTTCTTCACCTTTAGGTTATGCTCTTGAAGCTTCACATCAGCATCTAGCGCATGATCCTATCGGTGAATAAGACAATGCCGGCTATCATCAATAGGAGCCATCAACGCAGTCCAAGTCTGTGTGTTAGCTGCTTCGTTACTCATTACCTTGCCCAAGGACTTCCGAAGCTGTACCGTCTATGGGAAGGTCCTCCGTACCGTGGCATGGGTTCTCTTTCGTACCTACAATGTCATCTAAAAAAAGTCCACCGAAGGGTAAGCTCAAAAGAACTTAGCAAGTAAACCAAACACAATAAGCATCTTCACATGCATTCACAAACAAACATATATGCAATGATATGAAACAATAAATGCAATATACTTCTAACTTTATGTATGTATGCTGGTCTCTATTGGCAGACATGCTTTAAGTCATAGCACCATACTTCTTTAGGAAGGTCTCATCACAAAACGCCGTTTGGTAGTGGGTCCGGCATCCCTCGGGACATTCCATGGCTGGGGTTTAGGTCACCACTCTCTCACATCACCATTGGTCTAAGTATTGGCGCATGTCAGGGTAAAGCCTAGCCCAATGCAAGTCTTCTACTTAGTTATATCAACTTAGTTCCAGATACTTCGATTCCTCACCCCTGGCGATCCTTTTCGGTATCCTTCACCCTAGAACCAAACGTATCTTTCTTCGTGGTAAACAGCCACCATCTCGGACTACGGACTCATCAACCCTATAGGTCATCCACATATAGTAAACGGGAAGCTCTAATGTCCTCTCACGGGTTGGTTACCGGTCTTGAGCGCCCATGAGCCCAAGTCTATCTATATGCAACCCTACCCATAAAAGGCCCCCAAATTGTGATTCCCGTCCTCTCACAGGTTGGTTACCGGTCTTGAGCGCCCATGAATCCCCATTGCTGTCACGGGTCATTCGATTTCAATGCCCTTCCGAATTGAGTCTGATATAACAGGGACATCCTAGCCAAACACTGCTAGACAGCCTTAGGTATGACAACCAATGATTCGGGAAAGCGTCAATGGGCATCTTCGAAGAACATCCCATATTATTCCCTCCGATGTCCAAGGACAGAAATGTCAAAAGGACACTTCCCAATCCCAAATCATACCTAATCAATCACATCACATCACAATCATACATGTCACACCATAGTCCAAATCACATCCAACATCATTCATGATTCATTCCAATATGTAAATCACAATATTAACAACTTACTGTAATTGCAAAGGTAACATAATATAAAGAAAGCAAATCAACAGTAGCTAAATCATGCATTCGAATCATATCTGTCACGTCCTCCTAGCCGGTACCCTATCTGGCATACCCGAGAGTGTGATCCACAGCCCGAAGATCAGGTATCGAGTGATCAACCTCCCACATAAACAATAACATAATCATGAACAATCATAATAAAAGTGCGGAAGATAAACCATAGATCCAATAAAGAAAGAATGAATCATAAATGAATCAGAATAATAGATATAGTCAGAGTGTCAAACAGATAAGTAAAGTGAGGCAAAAATCCCACTCTACAACCAGCGGAAAAGTAGCTCTAAAAGAATAAACAAGACAAAATCTAATCCCAGTAGCAAGTACATTGGGTAACTAAATTGTTCTCCACTTTATAGACAACATCCTTATAAGTGTAAATCTCATAAATGGCACAAGGACGCTTCCACTCAATGGTCGGACTAAGCATCGTACGGAGCATAACCACTCGCGGGATCTTCAGTGTAATTGTGGTAACCGCAATCACCTTCCTGGAGATATGCCTCTTCGCCTTGCGCTTCTTCATAGGGACCGTCATAGTATTCAAGACTGCGAGGATAGTCTAACAAACATTGTACAATAAAGGAATGAGTTTCAAAGAAACTCAGTAAGGCAGTAAAAATCCATAATAACATAAATGGCAGGATTCCAGAACAACATAAATGCAATATGATATGAGACAAACAATGAATGAATGAATCTAACTCTATGTATGCTGGTCTCTATTGGCAGACATGCTTTAAGTCATAGCACCGTACTTCTTTAGGAAAGTCCACTCACATCCTCAACCATTTAAGATATCTTGGATTCTCTCACGGATCATTTCACCGGTCTTGAGCAGCCGATTGGTAATGGGTCCTTCATCCCTCAGGACAAACCATGGCAGGGGGTTAAGTCAACACACTCTCTCACAACCATTTGGTATAAGTACTGGCGCATGTCAGGGTAAAACCTAGCCAAATGCAAGTCTTCTACTTAGTTACATCAAGTCAGATCCGGATATCGTCCATTCCTCGTCCCCGACGATCCTTTCCGGTATCCTTCACACTAGAGTCCTCATAGTCCCCGACTACGGACTCATCAACCCTATTGGTTATCCACATATGGTAAACGGGAAGCTCTCACGTCCTCTCACGGGTTGGTTACCGGTCTTAAGCGCCCGTGAGCCCAAGTCTAACCATATGCAACCCTACCAATAAATGGCCCCCACAATGTGATTCCTGTCCTCTCACGGGTTGGTTACCGGTCTTGAGCGCCCATGAATCCCCATTGCTACCACGGGTCGTTCGGTCTCAATACCCCTCCGATTAGGGTCCGACATAACAGACATCCTAGCCAAACACTACTAGACAATCCTAGATATGTCATCCAACAGTTTAGGAAGGTGTCCAGAGGGCATCTCCGGAAACATCCCATAATATTCCCGTAGTAGTCCAAGGACAGAAATGTCAAAAGGACACCTCTCCTTTCCAAACCATACTTAAGCATACACATGCATCAATTCATATCATCACATATATGGTAACTTCATATATGGAAAGAAATCAATAATTACAATCACTTGTATATAATTGGTAAGTAAATCACACATGAATCAATTTAATATGAATAAGTAATGCTACTGTAATCAAAGTTATGCAACAGTAGTATATCATTGTAAGAATCTAATTTAGGAAACATGTCAATGATATTCAAATATAGAAACTAGATTCATGCTATCTATGTAATTAAGGAAATAACCATCCTTACCTTTTATAACTCGCAAAGGAATCCTAACAAATCAAGTAAGATCTTGGCAAACTTGAGAAGGAGGTCCTAAACAAGTATACACAACATATTAGGAAAGATCCCTAACAGAAAAGATACCAAAACATCCAACACAGACCAATTCTGGAGTTGCTGTACTCATTGGTCGAGTGGATTGGTCGACTGGCCCAGTCGACCAATGCGACAAAGCAAGACCAAAACAGGGAATTGAAGGCCCAGATCAAATCCAATCCTAAAGGGGTTTTGCACACAAGTCAAGTGACTTACCTAATAGGTAGAAATGCCTTCAAACCAAGATATAGAGCACTCCAAGTCCATCAACTAATCCGATCTTCATCAAGATTCAGTTTCCAAAAATAGAACTTCATCATCAACTTTCATAGATTCAAAGCCAGACACCAAGTCCTCCACTGGGATGGCCCAAAGCTGACTTCTTACTTTACTCCGGGTCATCGGACCTACAAATAACAAGGTTTCCGGGTCAAGGTTAGGGCTGGGTTTTACATTCTCCCCCCCTTAAAGAAATTTCGTCCTCGAAATTGAAAGCGTACCTGTGCTTCCAAAGAGGTAGGGAAACTTCTCCTTCATGTCTTCTTCCTTCTCCCAAGAAGCTTCTTCAGGGGTATGGTTCTTCCACCGAATCTTCACCAAAGGGATGGTGCGATTCCGCAGCTGCTTGTCCTTCCTATCCAAGATTTCGGCCGGTTCTTCATCGTAGGTCAAATCAGCACTAAGTCCTTCAGGTGCTTGCTGCAAAATGTGTTCCGGATTCTCTATGTATTTTCGGAGCATCGAAATATGAAACACATTGTGAACACCAGCAAGAGGCTGAGGTAATGCTAATCGATACGCAACAGGTCCAACCTTTTCCAAAATCTCGAAAGGTCCAATGTAACGAGGGCTAAGCTTTCCCTTAACATTGAATCTCATCACACCCTTCATTGGTGAAACTTTCGAAAAACTTTCTCTCCAACTTGAAATTCCAAATCGGTCCTTCTCTTATCAAGATAAGATTTCTGTCTTGGACTGGGCAGACTTAATCCTTTCTCTTATCATATCTACCATAGCACTCGTAGCTTCAATCATTTCAGGACCTAAGACTTTTCTTTCACCTGTCTCTACCAGTTCAAAGGTGTCCTACAAGTACTGCCATACAAAGCCTTGAATGGAGCCATGCCTATTGTTGCTTGATAACTGTTGTTGTAGGCAAACTCAACCAAAGCTAGGTGTTCATCCCAATTACCACCCATATCCACCACACAAGATCTGAGCATGTCTTCCAATGTCTGAATTGTCCGCTCGCATTGTCCATCGAGCTCGTGGATGATGAGCTGTACTCAAGTTCAATTGGGTTCCCAAGGCCTTCCGCAAACTATTCCAAAACCTTGAGGTGAACCTAGGATCACGATCCGAAACAATACTCAATGGCACACCATGCGGACGAACCACATTATCCACATAAAGCCTTGCTAGCTTATCCAGTATGAGTGATCTTCATAGGAATGAAATGGGCTGATTTGGTCAACCTATCAACAATCACCCACACAGTGTCATTGCCTTTACTTGTCCGAGGCAAGCTAGTCACAAAGTCCATGGAGATATCCTCCCACTTCCAACTAGGAATAGGAAGAGGCTGAAGTAATCCAGATGGAGGTTGTCGAACGGCTTTCACACGTTGGCAAGTCTCACACTTGGCAACAAAATCATCAACATCCGCCTTTAGACCAATCCACCAAAAATGTTCCTTCAAGTCCTTGTACATCTTGGTGCTTCCTGGGTGTATAGTAAAGACCGACTGGTGTGCTTCCTTCAATATTTCTTTCTTAACTTCTTCGTTTGCAGGCACGCACAGTCTTCCTCTAAACAACAAAGCACCATCCATGGATATACCAAAGTCGGGGTCCGACTCAGGATTCGAAGAAATCTTCTCAACTTTGATCAAAAACTCTTGATCGAACTCTCGCAGAGCAACAATCTTATCTCTAAGACCAGATCTTGCCGTCATGGCAGAAAGAATAAAATCAGAATTCTCAGGGACGATTTCCAAATCAAAGCTCTCAATAGAAGACCACAATGGTAAACTCAACGCATTCAAATCCAAAGTCTTCTTCTGGTTCTTCCTACTAAGAGCATCAGCAACAACGTTTGCTTTTCCAGGGTGATACTGAATATCACAATCATAATCGGAGACTAGTTCCAACCATCTCCTTTGTCTCATGTTCAACTCCTTTTGGGTAAAGAAGTATTTCAAACTCTTATGATCCGTGAAGATGGCAATCTTCTCACCGTAAAGGTAATGTCTCCAAATCTTCAAAGCAAAGACAACGGCGGCAAGTTCTAGATCGTGAGTGGGGTAATTCCGCTCATAATCCTTCAATTGCCGAGAAGCATAGGCTACGACCTTGCCATGTTGCATCAAGACACAACCCAAACCAATCTTTGACGCATCGGTATAAACTGTCATACCACCGGAACTATCGGTATAGTCAAAACCGGGGCACTTGTCAATCTATCTTTCAACTCTTGGAAATTCTTCTCACAAAGCGCCGACCAAACAAACTTTTCTTCTTTCCTGGTCAACTTAGTCATAGGAGCAGCCAACCGAGAAAAGTTCTCAATAAACCTTCGGTAGTAACCCGCCAATCCAAGAAAACTTCTTATTTCCGTTCATCGACTTCGGTCTTTCCCAATCAGCCACAGCTTGGACCTTTTCAGGATCGACACGAATACCTTCGGCTGAAACCACATGACCAAGGAATACCACTCTCTTAAGCCGTAAATCACACTTGCTAAACTTAGCGAACAACTTCTTTTCTCGCAACCTTTGCAAAGTGAAACTTAGATGACTCGCATGCTCTTCTTCGCTCTTCGAATAGATCAAGATGTCATCAATGAAAACAATCACAAACTTACCAAGCACATCATGAAATACTCGGTTCATGAGGTCCATGAACACCACAGGAGCATTGGTCAATCCGAAGGGCATGACTCTAAACTCGTAGTGACCATACCGCGTTCGGAAAGCTGTCTTGAAGATATCACTAGACTTCACTTTCAATTGGTGATATCCGGACCTTAAGTCAATCTTTGAGAACACAACTGCACCCTTCAACCGATCGAAGAGATCATCAATTCTCAGGCAGCGGATATCTATTCTTGATAGTCAACTTATTCAACTCACGGTAGTCGATGCACAAGCGCATACTACCATCTTTCTTCTTGACAAACAAGACCGGAGCTCCCCAAGGTGACACACTAGGCTGTACGAAACCTCTATCAATGAGCTCATTCAACTGATTTTGCAGCTCTTTCAACTCAGTAGGAGCCATCCTATACGGAGCTTTAGATACCGGAGCGGCACCAGGGACGAGATCAATAGAAAACTCGACATCCCCCGTCCGGAGGCACTCCCGATAGATCATCGGGAAGACATCAACAAAGTCGCAGACAACTCGACTTCATCAACTCTTTTCTCCACTATACCCTTGCCTTCAGATGAAGCATCATCCACTAGGGCATAGACTTGCATCAGTCTGAAGAGACAGACCTTCTTACAAACCCTTCTCTTTTCACCCCGAAATTCAAAGACCGGACTTTCACAAATATGGAACTGAATCTTCCTTGAGGAACAAAGGAACACAGCTTTGTGGGCTGTCAACCAATCAATTCCCAAAATAACATCGAAGTCCTTCATGTCAAGAATTACAAAATTGGCTTCCAAGTTCTTCTCACCAATCAACACAGGACATTTAGATAACCCCTTATCTAGTTTCACAATAGGACCAGTAGGGTGTACTAATCAATAAACAACTAGACAACTTCTCGGGGATTAGGTTAGTCTTCTTGATGAATGCGAGATGACATGAACGAATGAGATGCACCCGTATCAAATAAGACAAATGCAAAATAGAAGCAACTAACAATGTACCCGTAACCACTTCATGGCTTGGATCCTGCTCAAGACTGGAAATACTGAAAACTCTACCGAGAGGGAGGAGCAGGAGCACTCTTCACCACTGGGGCAGGCTGCTGGGCGGGCCGCTTCGGACAGGCACGAGCAAAAAGACCAGCTTGCTTGCGGTAGAAGCAAAACAGATTGCTGGATCCAACGGGGGTGGCTGCAACAGAGGGCTTCGAACAAAAGGCCTTGCACTAGCACTTGCACTTGCTGGTGGTCGGTTTCCGCCATACTGTCCTAAACCGGCCGGGCTGCTGAAAACCCGTGTTCGACCTACACTCTCGCCTGAAAGGTAGGAGTGGGGTAGGGTGTAGGTCTCACAAAACGACGGTCGTTACGATCCACCAAACCAGAATTCCTTGATGCGCGGGGCTTTTGCACACGAGCACTTTCCTTCTCTGTTTCTTCCAACTTCTTCGAGTTCTGCACCACTTGAGCATAGCTCACTATAGGCTGGACTGTGAGATAAGCTTTAATGGCAGGGCGCAGTCCTTTGAAGAACTTCTTTGCTTTCGCGAGGTCATCCTTCGGAGAATCTGGAGCAAAGAAATGAAGCTCCTCGAACTTCGTTGGTATTTCAACACGGACAGAGATCCCTGAGTAAGAATCATGAACTCAGCTTCCTTCGCATCTTTTACCGCCTCGGGAAAGTAATTCATACAAAAAGCCTCTTTGAATAACTCCCAAGTTACAACTCCTGCATGCAAACCTTCCAAAACAGGCCGAGTGGAGATCCACCATGCATCAGCTTCTTGTTGTAACTTCTGTTCAGCAAACAGAATCTTCTGAGCTTCCGAGCATTGCAGATGTCGGAAAGCCTTCTCCAACTCACGAAGCCACTTGTTAGGAAACAAGGGGTCCTTGGTAACTCCAAGTGAAAGTGGGTACTTGCATCTTCAGAAAACTCTCCATCAAAGGAGTATGAGGAGTTCCAGCTAAACCTCCCGCATTCAGGAGTGCGGCATGAGGATTCACATTAGCACCAGCCCGGGTCTCATTATGCGAGTCATGAAACCCACCAACATCTGGTTGAACTGAGCTGCTTGCTGCTGCATCATATTGCCCATAATATTGGCAATATCTCGGAAACTTCCAACATTCGGGGCACCAGGTATCTCATGGGTACCCTGATCAACATTAGGTATCTCGCCACCTCCATGAGGTATTTCACCACCTCCCTGAGGTATCTCACCACCACCATGACCACTGGATTCACCACACCCACTTCTCGAGTAACCATTCTCAAAAACCGAGAACATCAAAATACCGAATTTCAAGTTTCAACATAAACCACAAGTCCAAATGATTTGAAAACTTAAATCATGCTTAAATATATCCATATAGTCATCAAACAATAATCCATAAGGCAAAAATCACATTTTCCAAAAATTCAACAGCAATTGAGGTCTCTGTGACCATTGGTCGAGTGATTGGTCGACTGGCTCAGTCGACCAATGAGTCGACCGATGCAGACAGAATGCGAAAATTCACATTATAAGCCTCATTTTCACATTCCAACCTCATTCTAACTTCTTCCAAAGGTGAGAGAGTTCTAGGGAAAGTCTCCAAGAGTTCTCACAAGTGTTCTTGAGGTGATTTGGTGCTTCAACAGCAACCACAACACACAATCTTCACAAACAAGGTAAATCTCTCATTCTTTCTTCCATTTTCATCTTCTCATGCTTGCATTTCAATAAAACCATGCTTTACTTGTATCCAATGCTAGAAATCATGCTTAGGAATGCTTAGAAACATATTCCCTAGGTTTTAAACACAATGCCATGCATAGACAACAAGTTTTAACATAATGGTGTTCATCTCGCAAAGTTTTTATACCGAAATCGATATCTTTAGAAAAATTCTGTTTTCTCTCAAACCGCTTGGAATTTTCGCACGAGATCAAATGCTACATGCTCAAGATGACATTGTAGATAGGTCCATACAATTTGATTTAACCAATTTCAACTTTTCAAAAATCCAATTTTGACCTAAATAGCAAAATCCCCAAATTTACTTCTTGCTGAATTTTTCGCTTTAATCCAAGTTTTCGATCGATTTTCATCAAACAAACTTCATAGACATGAAATTCCAAGTATTGCGCACATACTAGTATGTTCAAATCAAATTTCCCCCAAATTTGAATTTTCCGAAAAATTACGAAAATACCCTTTTGGCTCAAATCTTAAAATAGCACTAACTGGAATTGTCTCTTGTCTCTTTCACAGATACCCACTATGCAGAGGGGAGGGCGAGGATGAGGTAGAGGTCGTGGTCGCATCGTAGGTGCTCTTAGGGGCGAGAGATCGGGTTCCTTCGTAGCCTAGGACGGGAGGTTAGGAGACCGGACATGTTTGACACACCTCGGGCCGAGTTCCCCGTACGACGAGGCCTACTTCGCCATCTTGCAATATCGAGATGGGACGTCTACTTCACTTACGCCAGCTCGTAGCCTTTAGGATTCGGCAGAGATTCGACACATTGCGGTGGACTCATCTCTTCACCGAGGATCTGCCGGTATACCCGGAACTAGTGAGGTTGTTCTTCAAAGAACCTTACCTACACGAGGAGGCTCGAGGCCAAGGACATCCACTTAGACTTGTCCTCGGGAGCGTGGTCTTCCGGACTCGGATTCGCTTTTCTACCCGGACACCGGCTGAGATCTTGCAGGTTCCTTACTATCCACAGCAGGGTGTGTGGATACCCAGCAGAGCAGATCCGGACAGCCATCCGATGCCGTACGAGCTACGCGAGATATGCTCTACGCTATGGGATAGTCGTCGATGCTTCACTCCGTGGACCAGCGGACGGATGACGGATTCCGCACGGATTATCGGTCGCATAGTCGGCCGAAACATCATGCCGAAAGCCGGACATCACCATCGGGTCACGGTGATGGAGGCCTTAGTCATCTACCGCATCTACATGGGCTTCGAGATCGATCTCTCCTACATCATTCAGCAGGTCATGCTGGACTTAGTTCTGCGGCCTAGCATGCGGAACCTTTGCTATGGGAGGCTACCGACTTTGATCTTCGGGCATTTCGGGGTGAGTTTCGAGGATACACCGGTGGACACCGGTTCACGGGGATACTCTATTGGGAATCGGACCATTCGTCGATGAGACTACAGCAGATCGAGAGATCTCCCGGTCCGGAGGGTGAGGATGATGATGAATCGGAGGATGAGGATCAGGGGTCGAGGATGGAGGAGAGGATATCGGTCCCGATAGTGATGATCAGGCCGGAGATGATGCGAGATATGCACGAGGGCTGAGCTCCGTGCATCACGAGTTTCCTTCATCACACTTCGAGGCGGGTGGCCCTTCACATGCGATTCCGGAGATTTCGGGTCTTGGAGCACGGATGAGATCGATGACTTCCATGCTAGAGAGGATGGAGGTCGGACAGGAGCAGATGTACGAGAGGATGGAGTCACGACAGGATAGGATAGAGCATCGGGTGACTCAGCTAGCGGAGGAGTTCGAGCATACAGAGATCGTGAGAAGATCACCTAGATAGACTCGTACCTTAGGATTTCCATTTATGCATTTCGGATGTAATCATTGTAAAAACTTTTGAAATTAATGAAGTTCATTTTGTTTCCCTTTAATTATTGTATATTATGCACCTTTCTTTTCCTTGCATTAGTGACATTTGTTCAAGTATAATTACGGTATGTTATTCGGAAATGTTCTGTTATGCCTCAAAGGTCAAGTTTCTAATTCAGTGTTCTATTATTCACTTCTAAGAGTAGAAGAGTCATTTCAGATCAATGACTCAGGAATGTTCAGTTATTGTCTTTTGTAGTTAGGATCTCCTCGAAACCCCCCCCCCCCCCCCCCCCCCCTCCCCCCCCCCCCCCCCCCCCCCCCCCCCCCCACCCCCGGGGGGTGCCCCCCCCCCCCAAGATCAGGTATCGAGTGATCAACCTCCCACATAAACAATAACATAATCATGAACAATCATAATAAAAGTGCGGAAGATAAACCATAGATCCAATAAAGAAAGAATGAATCATAAATGAATCGAGAATAATAGATATAGTCGAGTGTCAAACGATAAGTAAAGTGAGGCAAAAATCCCACTCTACAACCAGCGGAAAAGTAGCTCTAAAAGAATAAACTAGACAAAATCTAATCCCAAGTAGCAAGTACATTGGGTAACTAAATTGTTCTCCACTTTATAGACAACATCCTTATAAGTGTAAATCTCATAAATGGCACAAGGACGCTTCCACTCAATGGTCGGACTAAGCATCGTACGGAGCATAACCACTCGCGGGATCTTCAGTGTAATTGTGGTAACCGCAATCACCTTCCTGGAGATATGCCTCTTCGCCTTGCGCTTCTTCATAGGGACCGTCATAGTATTCGGTACTGCAGGATAGTCTAACAAACATTGTACAATAAAGGAATGAGTTTCAAAGAAACTCAAGAGGAGGCGATAAAAATCCATAATAACATAAATGGCAGGATTCCGTAACAACATAAATGCAATATGATATGAGACAAACAATGAATGAATGAATCTAACTCTATGTATGCTGGTCTCTATTGGCGGACATGCTTTAAGTCATAGCACCGTACTTCTTTAGGAAAGTCCACTCACATCCTCAACCATTTAAGATATCTTGGATTCTCTCACGGATCATTTCACCGGTCTTGAGCAGCCGATTGGTAATGGGTCCTTCATCCCTCGGACAAACCATGGCAGGGGGTTAAGTCAACACACTCTCTCACAACCATTTGGTATAAGTCTTGGCGCATGTCGGGGTAAAACCTAGCCAAATGCAAGTCTTCTACTTAGTTACATCAAGTCGATCCGGATACGTCCATTCCTCGTCCCCGACGATCCTTTCCGGTATCCTTCACACTAGAGTCCTCATAGTCCCCGACTACGGACTCATCAACCCTATTGGTTATCCACATATGGTAAACGGAAGCTCTCACGTCCTCTCACGGGTTGGTTACCGGTCTTAAGCGCCCGTGAGCCCAAGTCTAACCATATGCAACCCTACCAATAAATGGCCCCCACAATGTGATTCCTGTCCTCTCACGGGTTGGTTACCGGTCTTGAGCGCCCATGAATCCCCATTGCTACCACGGGTCGTTCGGTCTCAATACCCCTCCGATTAGGGTCTGACATAACAGGACATCCTAGCCAAACACTACTAGACAATCCTAGATATGTCATCCAACAGTTTAGGAACGTGTCCAGAGGGCATCTCCGGAAACATCCCATAATATTCCCGTAGTAGTCCAAGGACAGAAATGTCAAAAGGACACCTCTCCTTTCCAAACCATACTTAAGCATACACATGCATCAATTCATATCATCACATATATGGTAACTTCATATATGGAAAGAAATCAATAATTACAATCACTTGTATATAATTGGTAAGTAAATCACACATGAATCAATTTAATATGAATAAGTAATGCTACTGTAATCAAAGTTATGCAACAGTAGTATATCATTGTAAGAATCTAATTTAGGAAACATGTCAATGATATTCAAATATAGAAACTAGATTCATGCTATCTATGTAATTAAGGAAATAACCATCCTTACCTTTTATAACTCGCAAAGGAATCCTAACAAATCAAGTAAGATCTTGGCAAACTTGAGAAGGAGGTCCTAAACAAGTATACACAACATATTAGGAAAGATCCCTAACAGAAAAGATACCAAAACATCCAACACAGACCAATTCTGGAGTTGCTGTACTCATTGGTCGAGTGGATTGGTCGATCGGCCCGATCGACCAATCAATCGACCAATGCTGACATTAAGACCAAAACAGGGAATTGAAGGCCCAGATCAAATCCAATCCTAAAGGGGTTTTGCACACAAGTCAAGTGACTTACCTAATAGGTAGAAATGCCTTCAAACCAAGATATAGAGCACTCCAAGTCCATCAACTAATCCGATCTTCATCAAGATTCAGTTTCCAAAAATAGAACTTCATCATCAACTTTCACAGATTCAAAGCCAGACACCAAGTCCTCCACTGGGATGGCCCAAAGCTGACTTCTTACTTTACTCCGGGTCATCGGACCTACAAATAACAAGGTTTCCGGGTCAAGGTTAGGGCTGGGTTTTACAATATCATAACAAGGTATGTAAATATGCATATTGTGAGTGGAATACTCACCTTGTATTCGACTTCATAAACTTCGAGAAAGAGATCAATGGGGAAGTCCAAGATCACCAAAACAACCCTAAACAAATATGTATTGAACATAAGGAACAAACCCTAATGATCGGAGACGAAACGGAAGCAAAACAGAGTAAAACTGAGGCTACTGACTTGGTTGGTCTATTGGTTGGTCTACTGGCCCAGTCGACCAATGGAATCAGTACGGAACTGCAAACACCAAATCGGTCATAACTTCTTCGTTTGAAGTCCGATTGATCCGAAATTCAAAGAGGAGCTTCCTAGAACATATTAGAACTATCTAGGAAGGTCAAAGCATCATGTCAAGGTCAAAATATAGGTTCTTGATTTGAACCAAGAAGATTTAGGGTCTTAACATATACTTGACCATGGTTCTCATGGAAAGTCTAGGGTGCAATAAGGATTAACCCTAGGGAATAAAGAATAAGTAATCACATCAAGAAAAGCTTTGAGGATGATTCAAAAATCAATAAATGGTTAAGGTTTCCAATTGAATATCCTCTGTAAAACCCAGCCCTAACCTTGACCCGGAAACCTTGTTAATTGTAGGTCCGATGACCCGGAGTAAAGTAAGAAGTCAGCTTTGGGCTATCCTAGTGGAGGACTTGGTGTCTGGCTTTGAATCCATGAAAGTTGATGATGAAGTTCTATTTATGGAAACTGAATCTTGATGAAGATCGGATTAGTTGATGGACTTGGAGTGCTCTCTATCTTGGTTTGAAGGCATTTCTACCTATTAGGTAAGTCACTTGATTTGTGTGCAAAACCCCTTTAGGATTGTATTTGATCTGGGCCTTCAATTCCCTGTTTTGGACTTGATGTCAGCATTGGTCGACTGATTGGTCGACTGGGCCAGTCGACCAATCCACTCGACCAATGAGTGCTGTCTTTGGCAATTAGGTTTTTCTTGCTCTATTTAAGTCCAATCTCGAGTCTACTTCGTATTTGCTGCCTCCAAACTCTCTGGAACGAACCAAAGACCTCTGCAAGTCATCTCCCTTGCATCCTTGGTGTTTTCTTGACGGATCTTCGTCGAAACTCTTCCTTTTGCATCAAAAGGTATGTCTACTCTCTCTTCTTCTCCTCCATCTTTGTTTTTCTTTCCTTTTTGAGTTGAGACAGTAGAAGAGATGCTGCATTCTCTGTTGCAAACATCTCTGAACATGTTCTCATGATAATCCTAAGGATTTGAGGCTAGAACAATGATCTTAACCATGATCATTGCAAGCTTTTGAAGGAATCATGATCAAACCATGATCTAATCTTGTTAAACTTCTGATTTGAATTCTGATCTCTTTGGATCTTCTATATTGATCATGTTAGTAGTTAATTACTGTGTTTTCTTTCCATGATCCATGATCTATCAATCTCTAATTGTTCTCTTCTACCATACTATGTGTTCTTCATGAAGCATGGTAGTTACATATATGGTAGGTTTTATTTCCGTATTTAGATTTATGCTTCTAAGCCTTTTCCTTGAAGATCTAAGTATGTTTTCATGATACCTTTACCTGAAGCAATGATCCATCTTCCTATTGTTCTTGTCTTTGATTTCTATTTCGAATTCATCAAGATCCATGGTTGATCTAATTATGGTAACTTTTTGTTTCCTAATTTGGATCTTGATGTCTTGATTTGATTGGTGTTTTGAGGTCCCCTCTATGTTAGAATACTACTGATGTAGTTTACCCCTTGATTAGTACCCTTTTGAACCACCAAATTCGGATTTCATATCTTAAAACTCTGTTTTTTTAGGGTTATCGTCTCGCATTGGTCGATCGATTGGTCGACTGGACCAATCGACCAATCCACTCGACCAATGAGTACAAAGAACTCCAGAATTGGTCCGTGTTGGATGTTTTGGTATCTTTTCCGTTAGGGATCTTTCCTAATATGTTGTATATACTTGTTTAGGACCTTCTTCTCAAGTTTGCCAAGATCTTACTTGATTTCTTAGGATTCCTTTGCGAGTTATAAAAGGTAAGGATGGTTATTTCCTTAATTACATAGATAGCATGAATCTAGTTTCTATATTTGAATATCATTGACATGTTTCCTAAATTAGATTCTTACAATGATATACTACTGTTACATAACCTTGATTACAGTAGCATTGCTTAAATTGATTCATGTATGATTTACTTACCAATTATATACAAGTTGATTGTAGTTAATGATTTCTTTCCATATATGAAGTTACCATATATGTGATGATATGAATTGATGCATGTGTATGCTTAAGTATGGTTTGGAAAGGAGAGGTGTCCTTTTGACACTTCTGTCCTTGGACTACTACGGGAATATTATGGGATGTTTCCGGAGATGCCCTCTGGACACCTTCCTAAACTATTGGATGACATATCTAGGATTGTCTAGTAGTGTTTGGCTAGGATGTCCTGTTATGTCAGACCCTAATCGGAGGGGTATTGAGACCGAATGACCCGTGGTAGCAATGGGGATTCATGGGTGCTCAAGACCGGTAACTAACCCGTGAGAGGACAGGAATCACATTGTGGGGGCCATTTATTGGTAGGGTTGCATATGGTTAGACTTGGGCTCACGGGCGCTTAAGACCGGTAACCAACCCGTGAGAGGACGTGAGAGCTTCCCGTTTACCATATGTGGATAACCAATAGGGTTGATGAGCCCGTAGTCAGGGACTATGAGGACTCTAGTGTGAAGGATACCGGAAAGGATCGTCAGGGACGAGGAATGGACGTATCTGGATCCGACTTGATGTAACTAAGTAGAAGACTTGCATTTGGCTAGGTTTTACCCCGACATGCGCCAAGACTTATACCAAATGGTTGTGAGAGAGTGTGTTGACTTAACCCCCGCCATGGTTTGTCCCGAGGGATGAAGGACCCATTACCAATCGGCTGCTCAAGACCGGTGAAATGATCCGTGAGAGAATCCAAGATATCTTAAATGGTTGAGGATGTGAGCGGACCTTCAAAAAAAAAACAGCTATCAATAAAAAAAACCCACAAAAAAAAAAAACAAAAAAACAAAAAAATAAATTTCATTCCTTCCTTCCCTTCCCCCATCACATATTCTTTTTATTTTTTTTTCCCCCCCCCCCCTTTATTTTTTTTTTTTTTTTCACCCCTATCCAGTTTCTTTGAAACCCATTCCTTTATTGTACAATGTTTGTTAGACTATCCTGCAGTACCGAGTACTATGACGGTCCCTATGAAGAAGCGCAAGGCGAAGAGGCATATCTCCAGGAAGGTGATTGCGGTTACCACAATTACACTGAAGATCCCGCGAGTGGTTATGCTCCGTACGATGCTTAGTCCGACCATTGAGTGGAAGCGTCCTTGTGCCATTTATGAGATTTACACTTATAAGGATGTTGTCTATAAAGTGGAGAACAATTTAGTTACCCAATGTACTTGCTACTGGGATTAGATTTTGTCTAGTTTATTCTTTTAGAGCTACTTTTCCGCTGGTTGTAGAGTGGGATTTTTGCCTCACTTTACTTATCTGTTTGACACTCTGATTATATTTATCATTCTGATTCATTATGATTCATTCTTTCTTTGTTGGATCTATGGTTTATCTTCCGCACTTTTATTATGATTGTTCATGATTATGTTATTGTTTATGTGGGAGGTTGATCACTCGATACCTGATCTTCGGGCTGTGGATCACACTCTCGGGTATGCCAGATAGGGTACCGGCTGGGAGGACGTGACATCCTCCCATGAAGGTTAACCTAGATTAGGTCTCCAGATAACCCAAGGTAGGTTCACAAGATGAAAGGGAATAATTGCAATTTGATAACAAGAAAGTCATTGAAAGAGTTTAGATTAACACAAATATAACCAATGTGGTTACTCTCACAAGGGATGTGAAACCCAGCCCTAACCTAACCCTGACCTTGACCCGGTAACCCGGTTGTTTTTAGGTCGGAAGACCCGGAGTAAAGAAAGAAGCCAACTATGGGCCATCTCAGTAGAAGACATGGTGTTTGACTCTGAACCCATGGATGTTGTTGATGGAGTTTCATACTTGGATGTCTGTGTAGATTTGGAAAGGAAGCTGCAGTTGTCTGAAGATGAGATTAGTTGAAGGACTTGGAGTATTATCTGACTTGGTTTGAAGGTATTTCTTCACACTTGACTTGTTACTTAATGCGTATGCAAAAGCCCATAAGGTTTAAAGCCCATTTGATCCTCCAAATCCCTGATTATTCCTTACTGTCTGCCTTGGTCGACTGACTGGTCGAGTGGGCCACTCAACCAAAGGAAGGTGAAATCCGAGAAATTGTAATTTTAGGGTTTTTCACTCTTATTTAAACCCTACTTCGTATTTCTTTGTTACGGCTGCCTCCTAAACACTTTGTGAACGTGAGAACACCTCTCCGAAACTCTCTCTGGTGATTTCGAAGATTCCTCTGCAGATCTGAAACCTCTCTTCTCTGTTCTTACAATTCCAAGGTTAGTATCTCTTATGAATTATTAATTCTCTTTTCTTGATCTTGTTCTTGATTGAGATCAGGAAGTTGATGCTGCATCCTTGCAACCATCCCTTTGTGATCTCCTTCGTTTCTTTGAGATCTATGATCATCATCATGATCTCAACCCTAGCTGAAGATTTTCTTGAAACCCTAACCCTTGCTTGAGTTCTGGAAACTCTTGTTAACCTCCCATGCGAGGGAAACCTCATGGGTAATATTTCTAGTAACCTAAATTAGTTTTCCTATGATTTTCTTATTGCCTTTGGCCAATTATTTAATTTTCTTTCATTCTATGATCTCAACCTTTTTATGGGAACCATAAGGTTGAAACCCTAAAGTCTTGGGTTAAATCAAGAACCCAAATTTTCCCCATGACTTGATGTTTTTATCTTACTATATGATCCTAATATACCTTAGGAAGTTCCCCTTCGAATTTCGGATCATTCCGACTTCAAACGAAGAAGTTATGGCCAAAGCAGTCTGTACAATTCCTACTGACTTGCTTGGTCGACTGTTTGGTCGACTGGGCCAGTCTACCAAGCACTCGACCAAAGGAGTCAGTAGCTTCGTTTTTCGCCCGAATTGATTCGTTTGCTCTCTAATCTTTTAGGCATCTTTCCTAATGTTGTATCTATGATTGTTAGGAGTCTATTTGCTAAGTTTGGAGTTGCTCTCTTTGATCTTTGGATCATCTTCTTCGATAATCAGGTAAGGACAGTTAATTCCTTAACTACATAGATTGCTTGTTCTCTGGTTTCTACTTTGTGAAACTATGAGATTACTTACTGTTATTATAATTTAATTCTGATCTCTTACTGTGAGATCAGTAGCACTTGTTTATATTATATTTTTCATTTTTCATGTTATATGAATTACCTATTATTGCCTAATCTAATTTTGCTTTTACATTCTCTTGTATATGATGAACTGTTGGTTGTATATGTTATGACTGATCTGAGAATGTGTTTGCTTAAGTTTGGTTTGGGATTGGGAAGTTGTCCTTTTGACACTTCTGTCCTTGGACATCGGAGGGAATAGTATGGGATGTTCTCCGAAGATGCCCATCGACGCTTTCCCGAATCAATGGATGTCATACCTAGGGCTGTCTAGCAGTGTTTGGCTAGGATATACCCTTGTTATATCAGACCCGAATCGGAAGGGCATTGAGACCGAACGACCCGTGGTAGCAATGGGGATTCGTGAGCGCTCAAGACCGGTGAAAAGATCCGTGAGAGGACATGGATCACATTGTGGATACTCGAAGAGGCCATTTATTGGAGGGTTGCATATGGCTAGACTTGGGCTCATGGGCGCTCAAGACCGGTGAAATGATCCGTGAGGGGACATGAGAGCTTCCCGTTTACCATATGTGGATAACCAATAGGGTTGATGAGTCCGTAGTCAGGGACTATTAGGACTCTAGTGGAAAGGATACCGGAAAGGATCGTCAGGGACGAGGAATGGAAGTATCTGGACCTGAGTTGATGTAACTGAGTAGATGACTTGCATTGGGCTAGGCTTTTCCCTGACATGCGCCAGTACTTATGCCAAATGGTTGTGAGAGAGTGTGTTGACTTAACCCCCTACCATGGTTTGTCCCAAGGGATGCAGGACCCATTACCAACCGGCTGCTCAAGACCGGTGAAATGATCCGTGAGAGAATCCAAGATATCTTAAATGGTTGAGGATGTGAGAGGACCTTCCCAAAGAAGTACGGTGCTATGACTTAAAGCATGTCTACCATAGAGACCAGCATACATAGAATTAGATGCATACATTCATTACTTGTTTCATACTGCATTGCATCATGTTATGTTTTGCCACATGTTATCTATGATGTTATGGATTAACTTGCCTTACTGAGTTTCTTCGAAACTCATTCCTTTTTGTACATTTTCTTGTTAGATTATCCTACAGGTACAGAGTATTATGACGAGCAGTTCAGCGAAGCACAAGCTGATGAAGCGTATTAAACGCAAGGTGCTGGCAACGATCAAGCTTACTCTGATGATCCCTCGGCCGATCAAGCTGCGTACTACTTTTGAGAACGGCATAGAGTTAGAACGGATTCATTGGATTGATGAAGTCCATACTTATGAAGACGTTATCTATAAACTTGAAGACGCTTGATCTTAGTTTATTTCTTAGTACATTTGTTTCAGTTGTAATCCCTTTTGATTTTCATACTACGTTCAGCTATTTTTGGTAAAGTGAGTTTCCGCCTCACTTTACTCCTTTTTGATATCATTGGATATCTGGTATCTTTCCGCACTCTGATTATACTGATTGTTCATTTCTTGTTTTGAACCTTGTTTATAATATTAAAACTTGATTTATTTCCTGTTTATGATTATGTTATTGTATATGTGGGAGGATGATTTCCTTGATACTTGATCTTCGGGGCTGTGGATCACACTCCCGGGTATGCTAGTTAGGGTACCGGCTGGGGGGATGTGACAAGGGAGGTTACCCAAGGGTTCCCTGAAGAATTTATCAGGGTTAGGGTTAAGGTCATTATGTTGATCATAAAACCTTAAGATTGGAAGGAGATCAATGAAGTGATGGTTGCTAACAGAGAATGCAGCATCATCTTCATAGTCTCATTACAGAGATTAACCATAGAAGAAGTAGATCTGAATACGTAGGAGAAATTACTAATCTTGGAACTGAAGAATCGGAGTTGAGAGGCTTGAGATCTTGCAAAAGTTCTTCGAACCAAGGAAAGCTTTGAGAGAATCTTCCCACATTCTCAGAGAGTTTTGGAGGCAGAGGATACTAAGAAACACGAAGTGTTCTTAAATAGAAAAAATTGGATTTTCTCGGATTTCTAGCCCTACTGGTCGATTGGTTGGTCTACTGGCCCCAATTGACTAACCTGTCGACCAAGCACAATTCAGTAACTTCGGACAAGGATTCGGAGGGCTATACGGGGTCAAATTGAGTGGGGTTTTCTCCTACAAGTCAATCAAGAAGCCTAGTTTCCAGAAATACCTTCAGATTGAGCAAAGGAGTTCATTAGGTACTTCAAATAATTCACCCCTCTTCGATGCGCAGTTTCTCACTAAACACTGACAATGCTTCCAAGTATGGAGCGCTCCATCAACAATATCCATGGGTTTCGGGTCACACACCATATCTTCTATAGAGAGGGCCCACAAGGACTTCTTCCTTCACTTCGAGACCTTGCATTTACCCTAAGGAAAGGTTTGACATGACTTCCTAAGACTTTCAAAGATAGTAATACTGAAATCAAGGTCCAACTTCAAAGTCAACATTAAACAAACCCTACTTCACCCAAAACAGATAGGGTGTCCTGGCTAGGTTTGGGCTAGATTTCACATTCTTATTAATATGCGATGATATGCTATATAATGAGTTGTTTAGTTCTTATATTATTCATTGCTCACGTAACTTGTTGTAATTGTTTAAGTCATTGAATTGTAATTGATTATATAATGTAAGTAATGTTTTTTATATACTTTATAGAATGAATGACTATGTTATGATGGTAAATGATGTGCTATAGTTGTGATAGAAGGGTATCCAATTGGGTATCCATTGCTTGAGATATTAGAGGGTTGTGGTATGGAACACATGCTCACTGATGCCCCCAACACTATCATGATTGTTGGATAACATACCTAGGGAGTTTCGATTGCATGGTTAGGTACCCTTACATGCTACTATCTTTTCGATAGGGGAATTGAAGCCGAATGACCCGTGATAATAGTGACGTGACTCTATTTCATCCTACAATGGTAACCAATCCGTGTGGAGATTCAGTGGTCCACTATTGATCATGTATTGGTAGGGTTGCATATGTGAGGGTTTGGGCTCATGGACATCCAAGGAGCAGCCGGGAGTCATGAGGGGTCATGAGAGCATCCGCCCCAACAATATGTGGATGACCAGAGGGTTAGGGAATGGAGTCCAACAATGGTAGCCAGTCCGTGAGGGTTCTCATTCATAGGTAGAGAAGGATATGAAACCGAGTTGGTTGGTGTCATAGGGGAAGTATCTGGACTTCATGTATACTGTATGACCTTGCATTGGATTAAAAACCCCGACATGCACCAGTACTTATGTCAATGGTCGTGGTAAGAAAATGTTGACCTAAACCCCCAGCCATGGTTGATTGATGAGGACTTATCCCCTTTACTCGGGATCCCAACAGAGGTAACCAGTCCATGAGGGATCAAAGTGACTAGACCTACCCAGAGGAGGGCTAGTGATATATCTTAAAGCATGTCAAACGACTAGAGACTTGCATAGTTAGATCTTAGTAGCATTTCATATACTTGCATATAATTCATTTCATATATGTTTATCTGGATATGTGGTCATATATGTATGAGAAATGTGTTATCCTTACTGAGTTCATCAAAACTCATTCCTTTCTTTGTATGTTATAATGTATTGTACAGATGGTAGTGCGACGAAATAAGGAGAAGTTCTGCGTGAGTGCAACATCATCTATGAAGAAGATGTGGTACCGTCAGTAAGAGAAGGAGATGTATTCTACGAAGCCTCCTGCGGATGCTTAGAGTGCGCTTACAGCAACCATTAGCAGCAGAAGGATGCAGATTGTCAAGCATTTTGAGAAGTCCTTGGAGAAGAATTGGAGAACCCCCTTTCTTGCTAATCTAGAAAAGCAAACTTTGGCATTAGAGAAAGCTACTGGAAAGAAGTTGATTTAGTTTATTTTTCTTCCGCTGAACACGATAATTTTTTAAACTTGATTACGTTGATTTGATTCTTTTCTTTGATTCATTCTTAGAGTATTTAGAGTCTTGTAATCATTTTTGATTAATTATTTGAACTTGCTCTTACTCTTGATTATCTATTTCTTGCATTTATTATTATTGATGGTAAAATCGTGGATCCTGTGACGGATCTCACCCACGAGTTGTCGGGCGTAACCGATACTGGCGGGTGGGGTGTGACATATATACACACACACACACTTAACTAATGGGCCTAGTTTATAGGTTTGCAGGCCCACAATATTTTATTACGCAGGGTCCACTCTAGAATACGAATATTAATACCTCCAAGTTTAGAAAATTATGTTGATCATTTCCTCGTTTTTAATTCAATCTAATTCTACCGTTGTGGGATTCATAAGTAATGTCGGATCTCGCCCAAAATACTAATTGAAATCTAGTTCCAGTTAAGCTATCATTTATTACATTCAAACCATTCGGTTAAACCATTAAACAACCCATCTTGACATATAATCCAACCACCATGATCCTTTAATAATCTTAAAGATTGAAACATTCCAACACAATGATAAAAGAGTAATATAAAAAGAAGCGGGGCATCACAGTTATCCTCTTCTTTCTAAATCTTCATACACCTCAGCCGATCCACCGAACTTTGCTCTGATATCATTTTAAATAATCATAAACATTCACACACAAGAACCCAAGAATTAATGTAGTTCGGCATTCATTGTGAAGCCTATATGCACAGGCAGAAAACCCCAATCAACTTATTTCTGGGGGTGAGGTTTCATTATCTTTAAATATAAAAGAATAAGAGTTCTACAAGAAGTTAAATTTTAACATGACTCCCCCTCTCTCTTAGTCTCTTTATAGAGTTAGGAGACTAGCAAATTACATTCATAACATTGAATCAAAACAGCATAAGGTTTGGTAACGGTGAATTACCTTCGCCCTAGGGAGATTCAAGATTTATATAGTCTAACCTAAATGAATAGTGATTAAGTCTAGCTTCCTTTTGAGCATCTGATCTTCTTAGAGCTAGACTTCCTCCTAGTGTTTATGACTCTAGAACCTTGCCGTATGCGTCAATTTTTCCTAGTAAGCCAATAGACTTTTCCAGGCGAGGGCTCCCATCAGAGCCGTCCATCATGGTCAAGCACGGAATTGATCTAACCATCCAATGTGTGCGTCCAGCCATTGGCCTATGTCCTGGTTACCGAATGAGAACACAGCCGGTTCTAAATGAACCATTCCAATTGGTTTCAGTCGGGCAAACTAGTCTAACACCAATACTATAAAACTTACATTTCTTAGTGCTAATATTTGACTGTTTAAGGTACTCCACATGAACAATATATCGGCGAATTTCGGTGAAATTCGCCCAGTTCGCCAATGGGCGAAACAAAAAACCCATCGAAACCGATATTTTCAAAATTTTGCCGAAGAAACTTCAAAACCCCTTTTCTTTTTTTCTTCTTCTGTTGACGATCTTCTTAGCTTTTTGCTCTGTGCTCTGAGAGTCTGAGGTGGGTAGGACCGTAGGAGTCCTATTTATCTTCTTCAAAACCCATTTATCTTCATCATTGCTGGATCGTTGAAGGAGAAGACAAACAATAGCAGCCGCTGCTATTTTCGCCAGAATGGAGAAGAAGAAAGAAAGAGAAAGAAAAAACACAGAAGACAAGCAATACCAGCCGCTGCTATTTTCGCCGGAAAGGAAAATAAGAAGAGAGAAAGAGAGAAAGAGAAAGATACAAGGTGATGCACGCAACCCCAAAGAGAAGATGGGGTTGCGTGAATGGCTGGATGAAGACTGAAGAGTATTACTGTATATTGTGTATTACTATGCAAGGCATTAATTGATGGTTTTGGGCTGCGTGAAAGCTGATGTAAATGGGATTAGTGTTCACTTGTATAGAGAAAAGTTTTACCTTTTTTATTATTTTAATTTTTTAATCCGATATTTCAACGAAAACTTAGTGAAATCTCGTTGAGATTTCGCCATTTCTCCCGGTTCGCTAAGCAGCGAACCGGGCAAGATGAACGAATTATCATTCCTAGGTACTCCATGGTGTGGATCTAACCATTCCAATTGTTCTGCTCTCTCACCTCCCTCTCTCCCTCTCTCCGCCTCTTCTATGACCGGTTTTGAGAAGGCCAAAAAAAAAAACTCTCTCAGTTTACCTTTCTCTCCGTCTCTCTCTGATTTCTCCTTCCCCAATCGGCTGATTTATCTTTTTCTCCATTCGGTGGAAGGTTGTTTCTGCTCCATCGCCTCCTCTCTCCCTCCACCCCCTCTCTGTTTGCTTTGTCCATCGCCACCCCAACCCCTGTTCTACTCCCTTTCTCTGCCTCTCTCCCGTGGCGGGTTTAGAGAAAGACCCAAAAAAATAAATAAATAAATAATTCAGGTAGATGCGAGATCAAGTAGTGCATTCCGCCGGTCCGAAGGTCTTACGCCAGAGCTGGAAGTATCTCCCGTGGATTTGGAAGCTTTGCTACTGCGAGAGTCTCGTGTTGCTCAGTGTGTCTTGGCCGTGGCTGTTGTTTCCGCCCTTGAGGCCTGTTTTTTTTCCGCCCTTGAGGCGTGTTATCTCTCCGCCCTTGAGGCGTATTATCTCTCCGCCCTTGTGGCGTGTCGCCTCTTTGGGCGTTTGTGTTGGAGAATACGTATGTCGTATTCCTTGTGCTTAATTGTTGTTGTGGTTGTTACAACCACTATTCTAAGGGATTGGGTTCGACCCATTCCTTAGCTTGGATGACCTTGTCTATTGCATGTATGACATTTGGTCAATTTCCATTCCTTGGTTCGGATCGAACCTTGTGTTTTCATGCATTTATCTTTTGTATTTCTAAAAGTTTCGTACCAAAAAAAAAAAAAAAAAAAACTTATTGCTCCATATGTTAGCAGAAATCGAAGCCCATAAATGTTAAAAATGTAAAATGTGGCCAACCCAAAACCCGGCTGAATGGTTGAACCAGAAAGTTAGCAGATGGGCTGGTAGGCCACCACACCAGAGTCCCCCGACGACTTGAAACCACAAAAAACAGGGGGGGGGGGCAGGGTGGTGATGGGAGGGGTTTTTTTTTTTTAACATTTTCAGTGGTGGGGCCCACCTTTTTTGTGGTGGAAAACCCGTCGGGGAGCACTCTGTGCTCCTCGTCGGGGGTGATGATCCGGATTCACCACACCAGCCATGCGGGCTACAAGGCTGCTAGTACCGCACCATGCCAGTACGTGTAGCCTAGACATACATCATAAAGTTCTTGAGTCACCAATGCTGAATGACTGAACTAACCGAGCACTTCAAATTCAAAATGTCTACCACCGAGCCGCCACTACGCTCTCCACAAGAAAAGAAACTAAACTACTTTAACAGTCTGGTAAATATGGTAGACAGAGTCGGTCACTCCAGAGAGCAGAGAGTGGAGATAATCTGTGGCATATGTACTGTTTGTAATAACTCCCCAACCAAATGTTTTCAGTCAAAAGTGAACAAAATATTTTACGACGGTTCAGTTCTTCGGTACAGATTTTAATTGTAGTCACCAACATTTGCCTTCTCCATTTTCTTTTGCACCTGCAACTATTGCAGAAAGTGATGGTGGTGTCGAAGTTCTAAGAGAATTAAAGAAACGGGTAACCCACCTTTGAAGGTAGAGAATCAAAGAAAAGGAGAGATCAACGCTCCCTTTCAAGGTCCTGGGCAATATTTAATGCTGCAATGCATTTTCAATCTTGTTTTTCTTCACAAACTTGGAAAGCTTTGGACAACTTTATACGGCCTTAATGGTTTTATCTTTCCTGCCATTTAATCCACACAATTATCAGTCATCATAGAAGATCCTGATAGAAGAAGCAGAGGGTCCATCTCACTTAATAGGAAGGACGAACGTAAGTGTCAACATACAAAGACTCACCATCCACATTAAATAGAAATATCTACTCCGCCACATGGATAAATGCACATCAATTAAACCTTACTGAAACATGAAAGATAAGATCTAGACATAAATA